>NC_091126.1:77798257-78105132 GCF_040183065.1 Periplaneta americana
CCTTAAAACTAAAGAAAAAAGGTATTTTACTAACAAATTCAAATTAGTGTAACTCTGAAAATATGGAGATTAGGACACATGTTTATATGACAATTTTTCCTTAGAATGTCTTCGGAAATAAGCTCCGTATGGTCGGTAAATTCTTGTGAATCACCCTGTATATCCACGGGTTTCCAATTTCGGTGGCGCGGCTGCCCGCAATTGACTCTACATCGAAGCAAGCCCGAAAAGTAGGAAAGAAACGGAGATGATGAAAAGAGAGAGAGAGAGAGAGAGAGGAGTGTAATTATGATAGCAAAACAAATCTGGGGTCCAACACCGAAAGTTATCCAGTAATTCAGCTTCGATTGGTTGAGGTAAAACCTCGGAAAAACCTCAACTAGTTAACTTGCTCAGCCAGAATTTTAACCCGAGTCCACTCGTTCCACGGTCAGACGTGCTAACCGTTGCTCAACAACGGCGGAGGTCCCCTCTGTGCCCTGTGTTCAAAATAAACTCTATTTTGTTACCTCTTAGTTCGGTTTCCACGTAATTCTGTATTCTTCGGCAGAAGTCTACTCTAACTTAGCGCATCCAAATGAACGACGTTCAGTAGATATTTATGTCTTTACATTGATCTATTTAGATTTACCTCAGCGCAAGCTAACAACAAAAACTTAAGCTTGGAAATCCGTAGTATATTTACCGAGAGGAATAGAATTCCTAATCCTTGGTCTTACAACATAGATCCCTGCTTCAGTACTATTGTTAGTTCTGGAGCCATCTGTAAACAATACCAGGCTGCCGCGTGGGAATTGGTTAAGGTAATCCCTCTCCCATTCCTCTCTTGCAGGAATAATGCAAACAGAAGGATTAACACAACAAGGGACATACATCCAGCACTGTTGACGGGAATCAAACCACTGACCACTCGGTTGGGAAGCACATAATGCTAGGGACGTATAAGAAATAGCGCGCGAACGGTCTTGGATTCTTTCATATAGCGTATGCTGTACAAATGAGAGCGACCAAAATACAAGGGTGAACTAAATTAACATTATGAAGTCGAGATGCAATAACTTTCTATAGTTTTATTTAGACTTTTTAAATAAATGTTACATTTATTTCACAGTAGAAGATGTTATATATATATATATATATATATATATATATATATATATATATATATATATATATATATATATATAGAGGTACGATTTTGAATAACTAACAAAATGACCATTGTACAGTTGTCAAAAGAAAAAGTGGCCGCTCTCCAGAAGCAAAGTTCCCTTCGGGTATCTTCGCTACATTTCGGAGACAGGCGATGTTACATGTTGTTGTATCACGTTGCCTGATATCTACAGTTATAATTAAAGTATTGTTTGTGTTACTTGATAGCGTAGTGGTAGCGTTCTGGCCTCTTATTCGTGAGGTCCTGCGTTCGAATACAACCTCGTGCTCTTTATGTTATTTTTTTTGTTTTGTTTTTAAGAGAGAGATACAAAATATACATAATTGCTCCTTTCCCTTTTATGATTATTTTAGTAATTAACATCAGGTTCATGAATGTATTATGCCATGCCTTTATCATTCATTATTATGACATTATGGCTGCAAATGGAAAGAAAAAAAGGTTTTATTCTTAACAAAAAATATCTCTCGTGGCATAAACAAAAGAAACTTACTGGCGTCTGCCTTAGAACATTCAAACAATTAATCGTTCAAAAAACAAAACAAAAAGCTACGATTCAATATATTTAACCTATCTTTCCCCACGTCTCTATCACATCTTGCATTCGATTAGGGGAGAGTCGGGTAGTATCAGACATCGCGTAGTATCGGACAGTGCGTTTTTTTCATCTACCACCATATGGTAGTACCTTAATGACATGGTTACGTTTCTCTATGCGACATTACTGAAACGTAACCATGTCAATCAGGTACTATCATCGTGTGGTAGATGAAAGAAACTCACTGTCCGATACTACCCGACTCTCCCCTATTTTTTACGACGCTTTATCAACATTTTGGTTATTTTGCGTCTGAATGAGGTGAAGGTAATAATGCCAGTGAAATGAGTCCAGGGTCCAGCACCGAAAGTTACCCAACAATCTTGCAGTCGAGTGGGCGTGGAATCGACTAGAGTCTTTTCAAATAACTACTATTCTCAGCAACAATATTCCAAGCATCCTGGACATACATAAGCGTTCTCCCCATGGGCAGGTCTTTCACTGAAAACCCAGCATTCTCCAATCTTTCCTATTTTCTGCCTTCCTCTTAGTCTCCGCACATGATCCACATATCTTAATGTCGTCTATTATTTGATATCTTCTTCTGCCTCGAACTCTTCTCCCGTTCACCATTCCTTCCAGTGCATCCCTCAGTAGGCAGTTTCTTCTCAACCAGTGACCCAACCAATTCCTTTTTCTTTTTCTAATCAGTTTCACCATCATACTTTCTTCATCCACTTTTTCCAACACAACTGCATTTCTTATTCTGTCTGTTCACTTCACACGTTCCATTTTTCTCCACATCCACATTTCAAATGCTTCTATATGTTTCTCTTCATTTCATCGTTATGTCCATGTTTTTTCTCCATACTGTGCCACACAAAACACTTCACTAATCTGTCCCTTAGTTATTTTTCCAGAGGTCGCAGAAGATGCTTTTTTTCTGTTAAAAGCTTCCTTTTCTCATGTTTGCAGTTTTTATTGGGAAGAATAAATGCGTTAACTTCCCGTTACTTTCCACACACCACTGTCTCTTTCGAATCTTAATAGATTCTAGGGGGTCCAAGCGTGGCGGTGAAGAGAGTGGATTAGACTAATTGGGTCCTCCGGACTTCACCGAAATTCACCGCAAGGGTTAAATATTAGTTCTATCAGGATTTTTGACCCGATCAGATACCAGGAAATCCCAATTAGCCTTTGTCCCCAGCATCCTGGACGAACTTCTACAAATCATCAGAAAATCTTGGAGGGGAATTGGGCCAACTTTTCCGCAAATGTTTCTTTACTTGTGCCCTCGTAGTTCAGTCGGAAGAACGTCGGAATTTTTATGTAAACGTCTCAGATTGAATTCCTCGTCACTACTTTACATTTTATTGTGTTTGAAGATAATACAGAATATAAATGATAACTTGAATATTATTTATATCGCTAACAATGATAACAGAATATAAATAACTTCAATATTATTTATACAGTATCACTAAGGAACGATAATATAATATAAATGATAAATATCGGTTTTTTTAATTAATATAAGATATTATATAATATATAATTATTTAAATAAAATTACCTGTTTTACAAAGAAAAATGTTTATTTATATTACAATAATTTCTTACATAAATTCAGAGTATTTATATCGCGAAAGAACGATAACAGAATATTAATGGTAACTTGAATATTATTTATAACGCGAAAGAACGGTAACAGAATACAAATTGTAATTTGAATATAATTTATATCGCTAAAGAACGATTAAAAAAATAAAATGGAAACTTGAACAAGGCCCGAACTGCCAATCTTTTAATCATTAAGCGAGCACTCTACCGCTGGTCTACGAGACGCAGATAAAAAATAATTCCATAGCTCCAGAACTGCTTCTACAAGGACATGCATCGTGTAACATCGCCGTGACCCGAAGTGGACTTAGAAAATTTTCGCTGTTCACGAGTGCGGCCACTTTTTTTTTTTTGACAACTGTACATTACAATACGAAATGAATAACTTAAAAGTAACTGCGTTCACGTATACAACTTGAAAATTTTCTGGAGTATTACATCATTGACGTCATAATAGCAATACTGTTATGCGAAAATAAACATTTTAAGATAAAATTTCGTCAGAATGTCTTCTTCGATTTCCGCCTCACACCACCCTTATTATGTCTTACAAAATGTTATTTAAAGAATCAAATCTAAGCATAGGGCGCTTATCATGATCGAATAGCTTGGCCTTTAGTCTCGGCTTTGTTGTGTTCATGAAATTCTACTTGTACGTATATGCTGATGAAAATCATGATAGACTAATTTTCGCTGCAAAATTTACGAATCCTCAGACAGAGTACATATTTTAATTAATTGTAAAAGCTAGAGGAGAAGTCCTTGTCATATGTAGATTTCAGCAGTGCAGTATGTGGAATATCAATTAATTTTAGCTGCAACTCTGGAAGCAAATTTCTTGGATTTGCAGAATGAAGGTGACAGAATAGCTCTAATCTGTGTTGAATCATTTTCAGTAAGCGTCTCTGAATATATCATTTCTTAATAATGCACAATCTTCCCGCCGCATGCTTCAGCCTGTACGGGCTTGAATAGGCACCGCTGGCATACACTGTCCATAGATCTAAAGCGGCGGACTAAAATAGAAATGTAATATTTAATTTAATGAGTGAAAAATAAATGGAATTTTAGAAAAAAAAAACAAGAAATGAGGTATTATTACACAAGTGAAATAATACCATGGGAGTGAACTACGAACATTGAAGAATATGATAAAAGAATTAAATTTTGAGAAATGTGATTCATGCAGTCGATTCTACTCGTAGGATAAATCAAGGAAAATGATGTTAGGAGTCGAGATGTAAGTTACCAAGACAAACTTCCAAAACAATCAGATCGAATCCCACTTGAAATATCCACTGGGAGAGCTTAAGTAAATATTAAATCTAAAATAATTCTTAATATGGACGATAAATCAGAAAAATAACATTCGGAATATAATTAATATATGAATCTGGGAGGCTCGTCACACAGTTGAAACATAGGCCTATATTCCAGATACGGTTCACCGAGATTCTTTTGCTTTCTTCAGCTACATCTGTACGAGTACACGAAACGTCAACATTCAGTCTTCGACTTTGTACAACATAGGCCTAATTGATTAGTATTTGCAGATAGGGTAGATAATTTCTCATGTGCTCAGCCAGAGCAGAACATTGTAGAGTGGTCTGCTGGCTTTTCCTGGACTGAACCCAGGATGGATCCATGCATTTAGACTAGCGGTGACCAAAATTCGAACGGTAGTGATTACACGCGAGAGACAGTCTAAGAAGTAAGGAGACGGGGGAGAGGTACATGGCATGAAAACTACAACCAGTGGTGGTTCGTGCATTAACATTGATTTCTTCACCAACCCCGCGAATAAAAATCGCAAGTTTTTCTGTATCAGTAATGTCATTACTGTCATCAAAAACCAATTAAAAACATATACAAATTTTCTCTCTTTTTATAAATATTTCTCATGAACACAATCAGAAATTTCCTGAATTCTCTTCTGGATATTTAGTCGAGAAATGCGCAGTTTTTCAAAATCAATTAACAATTTTTACGGGACAAATTATTTGAGCCACTTTGATCATTATGCTTTTATAAAACTCTCCTTCATTGGAAGGCTTAAGAGAACGAGCTATTTCGTTCGCCACTAGATAGCTGGCTTCCTTACATTTATTTATGTCACCTTTCTCTTCATGCCGATGATTAAGGGCTAATTTCAGTTCTTGGAGTTTAATAGCTCTTTTTATTACTATAGTAGCACGTAATATTCAATCAGTTTCTCTATATTATTATTATTTTTTATTTCAGTTGGTTATTTAACGACGCTGTATCAACTACTAGGTTACTTAGCGTCGATGAGATTGGTGATAGCGAAATGATGCCGAGGATTCGCCATAGATTACCTTGCATTCACATTAGGGTTGGGGAATACCTCGGAAACAACCCAACAAGGTAATCAGCCCAAGCGAGGATCGAAACCGCGCCCGAACGCAACTTCAGACTGGCAGGCAAACGCCTTAACCGACTGAGCCACGCCGGTGGCTTATTATTATTATTATTATTATTATTATTATTATTATTATTATTAAAACAATAACTAGTAATATATTATATTATTTAATGTACCGAAGTACATATGATATTTCCATGCAGACATTCTGCGTCATCATACGATGAAAGAGTTATGGAATGGAGAAAAATTCTCTCCGGCGCCGGGATTTGAACCCGAGTTTTCAGCTCTACGTGCTGATGCTTTATCCACTAAGCCACACCGGATGCACACCCCGGCGTCGGACAGAATCGTCTCAGATTAAGTTCCAACTCTTGGGTTCCCTCTAGTGGTCGCCCTCTGCACTACGTCATAGATGTCTATGAACGTAGGACTGAAGTCCACACATGTGCTGAGGTGCACTCCTTATGAGTGACTAGTTGGCCGGGATCCGACGGAATAAGCGCCGTCTACTCATATCATATATTATTTAATGTACCGAAGTACATATGATATTTCCATGCAGATATGATATGCGTAGACGGCGCTTATTCCGTCGGATTCCAGCCAACTAGTCACTCATAACGAGTGCACCTCAGCACATGTGTGGACTTCTGTCCTACGTTCATAGACATCAATGAAGTAGTGCAGAGGGCGGCCACTAGAGGGAACCCAAGAGTTGGAACTTAATCTGAGACGATTCTGTCCGACGCCGGGGTGTGTATCCGGTGTGGCTTAGTGGATAAAGCATCAGCACGTAGAGCTGAAAACCCGGGTTCAAATCCCGGCGCCGGAGAGAATTTTTCTCCGTTCCATTACTCTTTCATCGTATAATAACTAGTAAATAACTGATAATAGTCATCAAAAGTTTAAAAAATAAATTGAAATGGAGATATGGCATAGTAATTATTTTATCTTTCAAGGGAAGATGTAGGCCTATATATTGAGGCACGTATATACGAATTATGGTAACACTTGCTGAGAGATAATAATAATAATAATAATAATAATAATAATAATAATACCTGTTATGCCTGTATATTCAGCGTAATGCCCTGTGATGTCGCTTCTATATACTACTACAAATTGAACAGTTGAGTAAAGCAACATATTACATTTTCTCCGACATAACAGCGAATAAATTCCTCTTCTCATTCTGTACGTAAACTTCTGTTCTTTTTGGTATAGACAGGGGGTTTGTAGAGGGACATGATACCGACACTGCTTACCTTCAGTACATGAGCGAGACAGAGAGCAATGTGCAGGAAACTCACCTTACCAGTAGGAATGTCTTTGATTACATGATGTAATCACGATACCCAGTTTGGTCACCGCTGGTTTAGATTCAAATTAACGCGTTGTGTATTCTCTACAAGCAGAATGATTGTTCCATTCCGCCAGGTAGCCTAGAAGAATAACTGATAAATTCCAGGGCCTGGAACCGTAAGCACTAAATTTTTATTTCTGCAAGAGAGACGCGTACTAGTCCCATCATATTATATCAGTTTATTATAATTATTTAAAAAATTTTTCTGATTATAGATGGAATTATGGGGATGTAAAGTGTTCGTGGAATGAATGAGGAAAACGAGAGTAACTGAAGAAAACCCACCTGTAAAGTTTTCTTAGTCCACCACAAATTTCATCACGATCAGTTTGGGCATTAAACTTGGGTCGGCTAGATGGATGAACCATAGACACGACCACCATAGTAGACAGTCATATCAATAAATTCTGCTTCTGCTGTTAGAGATAGATAGGAAAGTTACCCAAGTAGCCTACTACTAGACTGAATCATTTTACGTTAATCTCCAAACTTATTTTTGGCTTATGTTTTCATTGGGAGGATTCGAAACTAAATTAGCTGGGAAGCAGAATGACATACACTACTGGTCAAAAGTTTTCGATCAGCTATGAAAACAACTACAGTATATACTTTATTTCAATTTACAAACACATCGGAAAAACTAAATAGACCAACAAAAAAAAAATTATCTCTCTACCATTATGATATGACAGAATATTCAAAACGAAATCCCTGTTTTAACTACAAATCTATAGTTGTGAGAGGTGATCGAAAACTTTTGACCGGTAGTGTAGTTATTGCTTCCCACTTAACCTCTCGTACCCATTTGAGTTCATCCATGCCAACAACTGTCACCTCTATCGGTACTTCGGGGGGGGGAAGAAACAGAATGCAACTAATTTCAAACGTGAATTCTCGTTCGCAGTGGATTATTATTGAACGGTGCTGTATTAACTGGGCGTTTATTAGCCCCCTGAGGGGAGGGGCAAGGGCTGGTGACTGGTCTCGCACGTAGACCGCTTGGGTTGGCCCATATTACTACCGGAATGCAATTCAATGTCTCATTTCTCATGCTATCTATGCGAGAGCTGTAGAACTCGTGATTTACAAGGGGAAAAAAGTCCTGTTAAATCGTTCATTGGCGATCCAAAGAATACTTGGAATCGCAAGCTGGAAAGAATCGTGAACGAATCGTTAGAACCGATTCGTAATGCACGATTGAATTGTTGGAATAGACTTTGAAGTTCACACCTGTGGAGTAACGGTTAGCGCGTCTAGCCGCGAAACCAGGTGGCCCGGGTTCGATTCCCGGTCGGGGAAAATTACCTGCTTGAGGTTTTTCTGGGGTTTTCCCCTCAACCCAATACGAGCAAATGCTGAGTAACTTTCGGTGCTGGACCCCGGACTCATTTCACCGACATTATCACCATCTCATTCAGACGCTAAATAACCTTAGATATTGATAAAGCGTCGTAAAATAACCAACTAAAATAAATAAATAGACTTTGAAAAAGAATCGTGTTACCCAACTATTATTATAAACTACTTCCTTGTAAAATCCAGTTTGGTACTGTGACACACGAATAAGCTTCTATATATGATATCCCGGTCAACGTCATTCAGTCGTTTTTATGTCCGTCCGGCCACTGGTGCAACGTGACTATGAGCTACTGTAGGACTAGCTATGAGAAAGGAAGCGTAACATCACATTACGTGTAAAACACACGTCGTACAAAAACTGTCTAGATTCCAGACGCGAAAAATACAGTAACTGCAACTGTAGAACAGGAGCAGTGGACAAGCTCAATTACTGTTACAAGAGAATTAGGATTGTCTCGTAGCTTAGTGTCCTTAGGGAACTTCACGATGATAAATTCCTATATCATTTAACGAATGCAAATCTGTTGCCACCATACGGGTATCAATAGATATACTTTTCTATTGGATACATAAGCAGCAAGATATAGAAGAGTAGTTTTACGACTGTATTATGTGGAGAACGTGCTAAACTATTTGCAGGTATCATACAAATTCACATATTAACCGCCAAAGAGAGAATAAAATTAATTTCAGTGTCATTTTCTAACAAGTAAACTTCTCCAGGTCGCCTGTGTTAAAGTCATAATAAACAGTACAGAGTGAGTCAGTATAGTACGTACCAGAAATATGATCGCATTTTCATTGAAGAAAGAGCACTCATTATTGAATCATACAGTATTTTCTCACAGGTATTGTGCGTCCGTTTAGTTACGTTCCATCCTGGTTTCCCCCACCCGTTTCTGCTTGCCCTTCTTTAAAAGCTAGTGGGTTGGCTGTCTTCGGTCTTTCCTGAAAACATTTGCTGTTAGGAATTGAACTTCTACGTAATATTGTACAAGTGTTTAAAATAATTTAATAAAAGGGCCATGTTAAGTGATCATTGTCACGTGATTTCCCCCCTTTCTAAGACCCTCCTACATAACCACATGGACGGACAGTAGATAGCATATCTGTGTAAATTTGTCTATGCGGATCGGGCAGAAGTGAAGATTGAATTGACAGTACGTAAGGCAAACTGTCATAGAGTAGGTACAGAATTATTTCAACTGGCGCAGGATTATGGCTCCCCCATGTCGCCTGATTTGAAGGCTTTGCATCATTTCTTTGGGGTTACTGTGAAACAGTTGTGTTTGCTAAATGTCATACAACAACAGAAGAATTAAATAATTACATCCAAGAAACCATATATGCATTTCAGAAGATATGCTTGAAAACGTTTTTGATAATATGCACAAAAGAACTGAAACCTGTATCGAAATGAACGACCACCATTTTCAATAATTTGTTTAAATATCCATATTTTGACTATTTTTTAAATTTAAATGCACTGTAAATATTGTATGCTAATGCGCTGTAGACAAAATACTATACATTGCATAATAAATACGTCCGCTTGGATAGTTCAGTTAGTGAGTAAAACACTTTTACACTTAATACTGTACTGTATTTGGATTAAATAAAAACCAAACTCAAAATCGTAACAATTCCTAGTTTACGCAAATGGATGCACTACATTTTCTTCCCTCCTATACTTAGAGAAGTTATTTGTATTGTATTTTACACTAGTATCATCAAACTTCGGTATTATTAGAAGGGGGTAGCGAACAGTATTTCCGGTTCTCAATCGTTATTCCAAAGGAATAGTGAGGTCAATATTGGAAATGTTAGTAAAAACAAAATGATGTCCCTGCACCTTTTAGCTGCTAATGGTCATAGAAAATGGAAGTACAAATTCGAAGTGTGACCTTCAAAGACATAAATGAATCGGTCGGAGCTAAAATGAATTAAGTCACTTTTGACAACCTTTCAGGAGAAGCAAAAAATATTCCTCTAATAACACAAATATTATATTTTTATGTTATAGAAGACAAAAGAATATTTAAAAGTCTTAGTTCCTTCTTCCACCGTTCGATGTGCATGAGATCAGTTGTTCAAATTGTTGCATAACCCTAAACTTCATACTTTGATTTAATTCGTTTTAGCTCCGACCGATTCAAATATATATGAACGTATTTGCTGATTAATCACTCTTAGTGAACAAAAATACAGCAGAGGGAAAAGTGGAAGTCACCAGCATTCATAAAGTGATCAAAATAGAAATTTGCAGTGCTCCATGAGCACCTGATATAGAAAGAACCTCCACTAAAGTCGCAAAAGTTAACTCCTGGTATGTGAAAAGCGCACTGCTTCGCACTTCAAACCATTAAATGGGATCATTAATTGTAATTGTATTCCTAATATTGTAGTTGTAATCCCTTGGTAGAGGGGAAGAGAAGGCCTGATGGCCTTACCTCTACCAGCTTAAATCTATACTAATAATAAATCTGTAGCCGAAATTTTTCTGGTAATTTTCGATTTTCCAAAAATAATTGGTCCTAACATATATAATTAACCACCCTGAAACCGAAAATCGCATTTTTGAAATTTTTGTTTGTATGTCTGTCTGTATGTTTGTTACCTTTTCATGCGATAATGGCTGAACCGATTTATATGAAAATTGGAATATAAATTAAGTTCGTTGTAACTTAGATTTTAGGCTATATGGCATTCAAAATACTTTATTTAAAAGGAGGGTTACAAGGGGGCCTGAATTAAATAAATCGAAATATCTCGCTTATTATTGATTTTTGTGAAAAATGTTACATAACAAAAGTTTCTTTAAAAATGATTTCCGATAAGTTTTACTCTTTACAAAATTTTGATAGGACTGATATTTCATGAGATAAAAGAGTTTTAAAATTAAAATAACGCCATCTAAGACAGTGCAATGAATTAAGAACAAATGACTTCGTCTATAAGGGGCCTTGGACAACAACAATCGAAACAGGGGCCTTGGACATCAACAATCGAAAGCTATTAAACATAGCCTACAGAGAATGTTTCTGTGTTTGTATGAAGTAGTATCAGAAGCTAAATTAACCGATTTGTATAATTAATTATTATTTCACCATTGGAAAGTGTAGTTTCTCTAGAGGGACATATTGCTATAATGTTATTACAGTAACGTCTGAGTAAATCGAGGACAGGTAAGATTAAAATAGCTTCTTATGCACAGAAAATTTGATAGCCTATTTTGTACAATCGTTTTCTATATTTCTTAAAATAATATTTATGTACACTCATTTTAATCTCAGAGAATTAACGAACAACGAGAGTGTATTGATTTAGTATGCAGTAATAGTACGTTAGCTTAGCAATCCATTATTTTATAATTCAAATTTTAACTATGCTCAATTGAATCGTGTTAAAATACATAATATGTATATGTAATAAATGCAATGCAAAAAAAAAAATGGGTAATGAGCGAAGCAGATTATCTTGCGCTGTTGTAAAAGTTGTTCCCTGGATCAAACGTCCTATTTTAATTATGAAATTACTTTATATTTATTTCTAACAGGTGCAGCGGAGCGCACGGGTACGGCTAGTAAATAAATAAATAAATAAATAAATAATAAATAAGTAAATAAATAAGTAAGTAAATAAATAAATAAAATTAATGTATTCTGATTTATAAAACGCATATCGAATCATGTCTCTGAATCGCGGAGAATGTAGGCCTAATTGTCTATGTCGGATAAAAATAACATTTCTGATTTATTAAATAGTCTGTTGGTACATGCCAAAGGAAGGTCAACGAATTTTAGAATTCTAAATAGAAGAGACTCATTCTCATATCTAGGAAATGTAGACCATTATTTAAATGTTCTGGGTTCACAGACTAACACCAGTTTGCAGAAAACAATTCATAGTCTTCTCCGTACGGAAACACTAATAATGTTCTTCCAGAGATTAGAGAAGGGCTTCAATAGAAAACTCTGCCTGCTGGTTTTCCTTTCGGCAACATAGATCACGCCCACACACTTCATAAGCCACTTGGCACAGACGAGAGCTCTTTCTGGTGTAATACTGAAATAATCTGGAGTTTGGAATATTTCATTATACTTGCTTTTACAGTGTTCTGTATTAGACGCTAGACAGCTTGGCGCTTTGACGTCGCAGAACGAAAGAAACGAGTAATGCTCTATAGTACAGAACAGGAACATCTGTTGACGCATTATATAACATGTTAGACTACATTTTCCATGGAATTAGTAATTGGAGCTTTGTTGCGTGATTCCTGGTAAGACCTCGGCTTATACTGCAATATCATGGCGCTAATTCTTGCGGTTACTCCCATCTCCCATCTCTTAACTGCTGGAGAACACGATGCAAATATCAAAGTCGCACTTCGGTATACAGGCTGGAAGTGAAATAACCCTGCAGACTTTTAGAGCGAACAGCTCATGTTGTATGTAATAAAAAGTGTGATACCATATTGGTGGAAAGTCCACAGTTTTCTCAGAAAAAATGTTCCCCCTCCCAAATGTTTAAAACCCTTTTATTCGATAACTATTGCGCGTAGGATCGTGATTTTTGTTGATATCGATAGAAAATCTAATAAATAATCATTTATCCTTCTGACGCATTTCAATAGCGTGGACGGTTTTTGTGTAAATTTCATTTAAAACCCATTGATTTGAAGCTACAGAGATATGCGACCAGCTTGCAATATTGTAACCAGAAAGGGAGATAATATAGGTTTTCTATTCATTTAAGTATACTCTATCGTCGCTTTCAATATGCAGGATTATTTCACTTCCACTCTATATAAAGCGGTCTACCTATCACAGAGATATTTAGGGCCGTATTCATAGACATTTTTAGCGCGGGCTTTCGGTGGATGATCAGCGTTTTTCGTATTCATAAACCAGTGTTAGCGATAGGATATGATTTGAATTCTGTACAAGTAACCAGTGGATAGCCGGGGCTAGCTTAGTACGCTCGTAGCGCGTGCTGCGAAATGTCTATGAATAGCACCCTTAATGTCTGATATTCAACTGATGACGATGTTTATATTTTTATGAAACAAGCACAAAATAAAATATTATTTGTAATATATTGGTCACTGTTTGACAATATCCATGCGGATAAAAGCAAATTATCTACAAATTTTAATAATATCTTACAAATATTGAATTCATAAACCAAAATTTAGCAGTGCCCTCTTAAAACCGCAGAGAAATAATTTAAATTGCGTTAGTTCTTTAATAAATGAGATCTTTTTTCAATCAACGAGACTGCGGAAAAACAACATTGGAAAAATGTGGTGCTGGGCATAACTTACTCTGGGTTGTAATTAAATGAAATTCTAGGTTATTATTTTAACTATAAATTAGAATTACACTATTAATTAATTAAGGCGATACAAAGGTGAAAATTGGCCGATTGTGGTAAAAAAATGGAATTTCATTTTTTTTGTATTAAAATACCCCACTCTATTCTTAGCACGTCTTGAAAAGTTTGGTGACAATGAGGCAACTAGAACACCCCTTAAGACGCCCATTTTTAAATATCTGCGTCGCTTGAGCACCACGCCCTAGTGTTTTCGTAAAGTTTTTTATTTGTTTTATACAACTAGAAAGCATTTCATTCCACAATGATTTGGCCTAGAAGCATGGAATTTGGTACACATATACTTATGTATACTGTACATGATATCCTGTATTTATTTAGTTGTAGCTAATACTGAAGCGGGATTATGATTTTTTATCTGATACAGCATGGCTAAGTTCTCGAACAAATTTATTGTAATAAGCAATTATTATTTTTTTCTGTACAAGTTCGTACGATTTACTAATGACTATTACACTTTTACTACGTCATACTACTTTTGACCAATAAAACGGTACGAAAGGACGTCTTTCAACCAATCATGGCTGCTTATCGCACAATTTTATCGCGTCCCTAGCATTTGTTTAATTTTATCGCTTCCCTAGCATTTGTTTATTTTTATCACTACCCTAGCATTTGTTTCTTTGTTTGCCTACATTTCAAACTGCATTGGTCTGGACGTCAAAAAAAAAAAAAAAACAGAAAATTACAAAACACTCCAGTCGATGCACAGCAGTTTCAAATATGATTCGCATTGGCATTTAAGAACAAGAATTAATAGAGATCACTGGTCATAGCTATGCATCTTCCCTAACATCCTATTTACAAATAAATGAAGAGTACCACTCGGAAATCCTGAATAAGTTGAGGAGTACACCATGTACAGTTACCCTTAAAAAGAATGAGACGATTCTTGGTTGTCGGAAGTTAAAGTTCTACAGCGCGGTTCACTCGATATCGACGTATAACGATAAGTACCATGACAAATAGAACAAGAATTGTTACAAGGACCACAACAAGGACAAGGATCAGTTTAAGGATCACGAAGAAGACAGCCATTTAATGCCACGATTTCACAACATAGCTCGGGTAACAAAATATCATTGCTTCTCTGTACCGAATGGCAAATGCCTGCTATCGGATCTAGGCCCTACATTCTGGACTGCTGCTGTCACTCTCTTGTCTCGGTAGCTCATATAGTAGCGTGTCGGTTCCACCATATAGCCGAAATGTTTCGTGTTCGATCCCAGGTAAAACTCTTTTTTTATTGAGGTGTAATTAATTTGTTCAGAGTTCCTCGACTGTATAATTTGTCGAAAAATATGGAGAAATGAGGGATGACGATAATACTTTAGTGTAGACAATGACTATTTAGCGTGATATAGAATTATTGAAATAAGGGGCATCTTGCACAGTAAGAGTTAATAAATCAACCCTAAATTAAATATTTAAATAACAGGATATAACAGGAAGTCCAATTATTGTTGCGAAACTAATCAAATTAAATCTAATTACGTTAAGTAAACAAATCCCAAGTTATGACACCACATTGCTACAGCTAAATTCTATGTTATTAACATAAGCATTGAATAGGTCCGTGCTTATGCGTTGGACGACAAAACCAAACATCGAAAGTTTGAATGTTGCCGCGGAATGTAACTTCTTGCTTTTTATAATGTAAATCAGACTTCTAACTACAATCATTCATATTCCTTACATTATTTATTAATATTTATAACCAACATTGAATTTGTAAGGAAAAGACTTTAGAAATCTCATATGGAATTTGTGATCTGTAGTGACATAAACATAGATTATCTCTCCTTGAAACTGGAGCCATTTTCCCACCAGCATACAAGCTGAAGTAGCACAGCCATTGATAAATGTTTTGTACACAGAATTGGACTGAATTCCTATTCGACAGAACCTATAATCAATGGCTTGTCTGAACATGATAAATAAATCCTAAGTGTTTCCAGTGTCTCTGAACAATTTCAAAATATTAATTTAAAAACTAAAAAAGGGTCGTAAATGCTGTATCTAGTGACTATTTACATTTATGTCTACAAAATGAATCTTGGAAAAAAGTATATGATACTGGTACTACTGATATTAAGAGTAAATGTATTGTATGTTTCACTTTAATTTCAGAATCACTTTAGTGGATGTTCTCCACTCAATATTGTGAAAAAATTAAAAAATAAAAACATGTAGATAACGCAGGGACTTAAAAATCTCATGTATTAAAAAGAAGAATCTATATGTAATGAGTTGCAATGTAATGATCCTCATGTTCTTAAATACTACAAGAAGTACGGTGTAATTTATAAAAAATTATGAAAGAGGGAAATGGAATACTTTCGAATAGAAAAGTAGAACATTCAGATAATGCAATTAAAGCTATTCGAAATATTATTGAAGTTAAACTTGTAGATATTCTAAGAAAGAAAATATTTTTTCATTAAAACCAGTGATTATAAACTAGAGGACCCCAAATCAATTGCAAATTCTTTTAATGTCTTATAGTATATAGTACAGAAATATTATTGACAACTTAAACATTCAAGATTTTGCAAAAGATACTGCAATTGGTTATTTAAGAGGTGCATTTAATAATTAGTATTAATATATGTAATTAGTCAATAACTGCAACAGTGCTTTTTCATTCAATCATAACATGAATAAAATTGAATGAACATTAAATTAAACACTATTGGAAACACGTAGATAAAATAGTTAAAATCAACTGAAGGGGTGAGAATGAAATAATCCAAAGCCACGCTTTTAACAAAAATTGTTCTGTGCGAGTGCATTTCTTACACATATGGGAAAGCTACTAATAAAATATTGTAATAACTACTCAACAAATGACATAGCCTAAGGACTCTAAACCTTTTTAAAAGTTTGTCTGTGTGGCTTAGGAATATTTTTTAATTTCATTTTAATTGTTAGTTTTTAATATATATGCATTTACATTGTATGTGTGTATGTATAAATGCATTCATTAGATTAACGTTTACAATATTATAACTTGTAATTTTGTATTGTCTGTGATCATTAACACTTAAAACTCTATTTCAAAGTTATTTAAACAAAAAAAATCGTTGTGTAGACTAGGAATCGAACTCGCACTCTTCTACACGAGACGCAGAAGTCTTAGAGTCTGAGCTATGGAAACGACACGAAAGCTTGCCTTTCTGTGCGGAGTGTCGATCTAGTCATGAAGGTCCATTGTCGATTTAACTACACGATTTATGTATATATTTATCTTTTATTTACGTAATATTATCATATTTTTGCAGTATTTGAAGTGAATTTCGGAACGATGCTAGTAACAAACCAAATAGCCTGAATTAAAGTAACTCAATAATCGTTAGCTTGTGTATCAGTGCTCTGGTCTCCGATCATGCGCAGTGTCTTACATCTGAAACTTAGGAATATTCAATCGTCTCATCCTTTTCTAGGGAAACTGTACATCAACGAGTTCCACTTCTTTTACGCACACGGCCAATATAACATCAACTGAACTATCAACCACTAGAACATTAAAATTTAAAAATTGTACTTTCAATAACTGTTCCTTTTAAAATTATTCATGTTTATTTTTTATTTCATCATCGTTAATTAAAACTTTCCTTGTTTATTTCATTATTCCTAATTAAAACTTTTCTAACACTTGTTTATATTATTTAGGTTATGTTATAGTTTCTGCTATATGATATTATGAATAGTCACGTATCAGAGATTGTTTAATACTAAGATTTATGAAAATCATCTGTCAAGTAACGATGATTACTGGGATCCGGATAATTGAAATTGAATCCAACTGTTTTAATAAAAATGAAACTGAATCAACAAAGCCTTTTTGACCAGTAACCATCCAGAGTGTTCAATGAAGATTCCATAGTTGGCACAACTGATAACAAGAAAACAGTTAATCATAACACACTACTGCCATCTAGCGTAATATTTGTAATGTTGTGATGGTACAATAATACATTTGAAGACAATTGTATTTTCGTAAGTCAATTAATATTTTACTGTATTGGAGTACTTCGTTACTCCTAATCTTTATATACTTTCTTCTAATAGTGTAATAATCAATTAAATCCTACTCGAGGTTTGATTTTCTCTAGATAGATTAAAACCTCTAGTGAGATTTCTGTTGATAATACTGGGCCTCATAGTAGCATGTTTCCTCTACATTTTCAGCATAAAACCATCAATTTAGATTGTCACATGCAGAAAATTTCACACAGGACATGGCGCAGCATCGTTTTGTACCGCGACAATGATGGTGCCATACTGATGTTCTGGATCACTAATCAAGCTGGAACGTAAAGTATCAACCATGGTCACACATCTGCTATGACATGTTCAAAATGGATTCACATGAACATGCAAGTAAGGGGGGGGGGTGACAAGACTTTCGGACCTTACTGTACAATAATTCCTAAGCCATCGTTAATTTTTTTATAATTATTTTTAGAGGCATATTTGTTAGCAAATTCTTTTCAAAATTATACCTCATAGTTTTCATTCTGAGGGGATTTTATGGTAAAAAAATGGAAAGAATGCAGTAGTTTCCTAGATACAGATCTCACCTTTGTATCGCCTTAATTTAGTTTCCTTTGTTTATAAAAATTGCACATATGAGCCGTTCAGAGCAGAAGCGGTGTACGTCAAAAATTGGTAATGAGGGTTAAAGTAAACATTCTGTAAAATACAGCGCAAAGTAGCAATTAATATTCAATTTATTTAAATTATTCGTAGTCAGTGGATAGCACGAAGGACATTAACTGCTACTTTGCGCTATATTTTACAGAATTTTTACTTTAAACCTCATTACTCAATTTTGACTTACACCACTTTTGCTCTGAACTGCTCATATACTGTCTTGACACAAAAAATGATCGATCTCCCGTAGCGTGAATTTGTGTTAAGTCCAGCTTCGGAAAGCGCCTCCTTCACACGAGGAAATATGTGTATTTATAGCCATTAAGATACAGGGTTCTTATTTTGCTCCTAATTCAGCTTTTGTTTATTATATATTAGTTGTAAATTATTTATAACACTTGATTTATAAACAGACAAAACGAGAACAAAAAAGAAAGGAAATCATCGGAATCTTGAAATCGTATCCTCTCGTTTACTATGCAACCATGTTACCCATAGACCGACACAGTGCGTTCGAGATAACATTACTTTTTTTTAATATTGAAATATATAAATATTGGAACGCTGCCACTGCATAAAAAATTCGTTCACATAATATAAACCTACGCTCTCACGAAGTAAACCCCTTCTTCCGAAGTGGAATTTGCGTATGGCTGCCGTTCACATTTTGTGTAAGATGATACAATATACAAAGTTCAACAGTACATAGGGATCTAACGCTATGAACGCTTTTTGCAAACAATAAAATGGGAACATGGGTCGTGTTTTCCGTATTTGAGAAGCTACAACTGTTTGAAAAGAAAGATAATGGAACATGTCACGAGCAGAACGTTGTTTTCCGTTCTATTCATCTCAATGGTTCCTCTTTTCCCTTCCTTTCTTTTATTACCTCGTACAGTACCTTTATTTATTTCCTTACATATTCCTCCATTTTCCTTAATTGGCTTGTTATTCCACAAATGTTATGCCTTCCTTTGGTTTCGTCATCATCCCTACTTCTTGTCCAATTGTCTCTCTATCTTTGTCTTCGTCTGATTTTGCTTTCTTACATGTATTGTTTTGTTATATTCGTCTTACATCTATTTTAATTACTTCATATCTTCCTCAATCATAATAATTACTTGTACATACGTGTGCAAATTATTACACTCAAACGATAATACAGTGGAAGCTCTTAAGTTCGACTGAAATCTAGTTCGATATCCTATAGTTCGACTGCTTACATAGGAGAACTGGACACGCCCCTATACGGACACTAAGAAATGGGTTTGCCATTTGAATGGGAATTGATTCTGTGTCTTGTAGTGATACTTTTGTTAAAGGAAAACAGAATATTTTATTGATTAGAACATCCATATTGATCACTGATTTTATATTAATGAACCCTTCTTTTTATTTGAGAATTGTGCCGTTTGTGAGACGGAATTGTCGAAACCCACTGTGGTACTAGAAGCGCATACACAAGTCTCGGGGCGGGCAGGAAATACAAGTACAGCATTGTATTCGTTGTTGGATAACCAATAAGAATTTGTATTCATTCCATTTGCCACACCCACTACCCTTATTGGACTGAACTTTCAATTCTGTTTTGTCGAACTTAGGAGAGTCCACTGTATATATGATTCAAGTAACATTTCTGCAGTGCTTGGGAAAAGTGACATAAGTCAGTTTTCACAAACCTTTTTTGATAATTTATTGACAACTTACACTGGTTTATGTAGATTTGATTTTTTCCTGTATGAATTATTGTAATGGGAGGAATACTTATGTATTTTTTTTCCAAGAGAGCAGATGTTCCGTAAATTGTCAATAAATAAATTATCAAAAAAGGTTTGTGGAAACTGACTTGTGTCACTTTTCCCGAGCACTACAGATTTATTCTACAAAACACATTACACACTGTTTGCAACAATTAAATTTAGTATGAAACCCTTCGTTCTTTATCATCAATTTTATGCGGTTTGGCGAGATGTTCACATTGTTTCTCGATGTCTTCATCCCTGTGCCATATTTGGATAAGTGCTTCTATGAGGTCCAACTTGGTGGTAATCGTCTTTTTTTTTTACGATATACCAAAAATGTTCAATTGAATTTGCGTCTGGGCTGTTACCTGGCCAGGGAAGGATGTCTACATTATTTTCAGCCAGAAAATTAGTTATTGGTCTGATTTTGTGACAGGGTGCTCCATCCTACACGAAGACACATTCACCATCAGGGAACCAGTCCCTCATTTGTGGAAAAATTCGGGATTCTAGAACTTTTTTGTACTGATCCTGCCGCACAGAGTCCAACAGAATTATTTTGTGGCCAGTAATTCATGATATTATGAAAATGTAAAAAACGTGGTGCTGAGTCTAATAATTTGCACACGTCTGTACATTATCTGTTTTTCGTATTTACCTATTTTGTACTTTTCGTTCTATCTTTTTCCCTTCCTTTCTGGCTCCTTTTTCTATCTTCGTCTTTAAAAAGTCGTTCCTTCTCATTTCTGTGTTTGTCAATTCTTTCTTTGTATCTTATCTTAGTATTTGTGAATTCTTTGTCCTTTTAACATTTACTTCGTTACTTTTCCTCCCTTACCTCAGTTACAACAATGTGTTTTTTCTTATCTTGCCTTTCTCATTTCTTGTTATTTCTTTCTTTATTTCTCTTTTTCTTCCTTTCTCTTTTTTCTTCGTTATCTTTTTGGTCCATAACATTTCTTTCTTACCTTTGCCTTTGTCATCATTTTCTCTTTTATCATGTCATTGCTTTCTTCTTTATTCCTCCTCTTTGTATTTATCATTTATTTCTTTCTCATAGTTTCTTTCTTTCTTATATTTTTCATGGCCTGTTTCCTTTCTTTATCTTGGTTTTTTTCTTTTTCCTTTCTTTCTTAGCTTTGTTTCGTCTTTTTTCTTCTTTTGTCTTTTCCTTTCTCTCTCATTTTTGTGAAACATTTCTATATATATTTTCTTCCTTCTTTCTATTTTTGTCTACACATCTTGATTACCTATTATATGTCTTTCACGTGTTAAATTTTGTTACCATGTTAACATGTTTCGGCCTGCTATCGGCCATCACCAGAACTGGTTGTTGCTGGTCTTGGCGCCTTTGTTTTGTTTCCTGTGGGGGGGGGTGTTTGTGTAGTGTAATGTGGAGTCAAAGAGTGTGTGTGTTCTGAAATTGAGTTGTGTGTTGACAATTTCATTTGGACGTGTTTTTGTGTGTTTGTATATTTCGTATTGTTCTAGTGTGTTTAGTTTCTAGCTTTTTGGTTGGATGTGTAGAATTTCCACGTCTGTGTTGATGTCTCTGTATGTGTGGTTAGCATTTGTGATGTGTTCTGCATATGTGGAAGTGTTATGGCTGTGATGTGTTCTTTGTAACGTGTTTTTTTTTTTCATTTTCAGCATTGTTATATGTCCCTTTCTTATTTTTGTTATTGTAATATATTTCTTTATTATATTTGTCATTGTAGATCTAATATCTTTATTTGTCTCTGCCACTTCTTCCTTTTCTATCTCTGATTTTATTTCTTTAGTTATCTTAATCTTAATCCAGTTTCCTTTCTCTGTGTCCTTGTCATTTGTACCTTAATCTTTGTCATTTTTCGTTTGTTATATTATTCTATGTTATTTATTTTTTGTATTTAGCCTTAACACTTCTTTCCCTTTTCCTCTCTTTGTCTCTTTTTACTTAGGCTCTTTCCTCCGACATTATTTCCATTCAATGCTACTTTCTTCTTCCTTTCTTTATTTTATCTCAATATAAACTATAATGCAGAGGTTCTTAACCTATGGGTCGCGACCAAACAATGGTCGCCGTGGCTTTCGGGATGGATCGCCGTACCTTCCCGAAAAAAAATTAAATTAAAGAAATGTTAATTAAAGTACTTGGGGTTATGATTTTATTTTATAATTATCGCTTATTAAATATTACATCTCTATATCAGTAAATAATTGCTTACTTACTGGATTTTTAAGAAACCCGGAGGTTCATTGCCGCCATCACATAAGTCCGCCATCGGTCCCTATCCTGAACAAGATTAATCCAGTCTCTATCATCATATCCCATCTCCCTCAAATCCATTTTAATGTCGACCTGGTTGGCGAGCTGGTATAGCGCTGGCCTTCTATGCCCATGGTTGCGGGTTCGATCCCGGGCCAGGTCGATGGCATTTAAGTGTGCTTAAATGCGACAGGCTCATGTCAGTAGATTTACTGGCATGTAAAAGAACTCCTGCGGGACAAAATTCCGGCACATCCGGCGACGCTGATATAACCACTGCAGTTGCGAGCGTCGTTAAATAAATCATAACTAACTTTCCATTTTAATATCATCTTCCCATCTACTTCTCGGCCTCCCCAAAGGTCTGTTTCCCTCCGGCCTCCCAACTAACACTCTATATGCACTTCTGGATTCGCCCATACGTGCTACATGCCTTGCCCATATCAAAGGTCTGGATTAATGTTGCCAATTAAGTCAGGTGAAGAATACAATGCGTGCAGTTCTGTGTTGTGTAACTTTCTCCATTCTCCTGTAACTTCATCCCTCTTAGCCCCAAATATTTTCCTAAGCACCTTATTCTCAAACACCCTTAACCTATGTTCCTCTCTCAAAGTGAGAGTCCAAGTTTCACAACCATATAGAACAACCGGTAATACAGTATAACTGTTTTATAAATTCTAACTTTAAGATTTTTTTACAACAGACTGGATGATAAAAGCTTCTCAACCGAATAATAACAGGCATTTCCTATATTTATTCTGTGTTTCATTTCCTCCCAAGTATCATTTATATTTGTTACTGTTACCCCTAGTTATATGAATTTTTCAACCTCTTCAAAGGTGAAATTTCCAATTTTTATATTTCCATTTAGTACAATATTCTCGTCACGAGACATAAATCATAAATAAATAATTGCTACACTTATTTACTTGTTTTTCCTGTGTGGAATTGCTGGTCTCCCATCAGGTGCCTCCCCAGGTGGCGCATTGGGGAATGCTCATCAGACATGGCGGGTACAGGGGAAATGAATTACCCGGAGTGGACCAAAACAAGCTGTTACTGCATTGTAACATATGGAGTGGGTTCTCCAAAGGCTAGGGGAAGATAACCCTGATCAAAAATTACCCGGTCCTCCGGGCAGGGGGTTTGGCGATGGGCCGATTACCCATCACAGTAAAAAAGCCTACAGTTACGAAACCAACACGAATAGAAGCCGGACTGTCTAATGGAAATGAAAATGGCAAGAACAATGGACAAACAAATGGAATAAGATGGTTGGATGGAGTTGAGGAAGACATACACAGGATGGGATGTAGGAATTGGAAAGCAATTTCCCAGGATCGAGACAACTGGGGGAAAATCGTGGAAGAGGCCAAGGTTCACACTGAGCATTAGCCAGTGGCGGTTGATTGACTGAGGCAAGTGAGGCCGGGCCTCAGTCACTTGGCTTAACTGAAATCAAATTTTGTGTTTTTATATAATAGGCTATATTAGTTATCTGAATGAAGCATATATCGCTGTAGAAGTATTTGAAAACTTTTTAGTGTATATAGACCTGTCTTACAGTAAAATTTGTTCCTGAGGCCAGGATCGCTCGTGCAGGGTCTGGCTTGTGATGTATATAGACCGTTTTGCAGTAAAATTTGTTCCTGAAGCCAGGATCGCTCGTGCCGGGTCTGGCTTCTGCATTTCGTATATTTTCGCGAACTTTGAGTTTGGACTGAAAAGCTGTAGCTGAGGCACAATTCGTCTGGCCTCGTTGCCTGGTCAGCTTTCACTCCTCCCATCCATGGATCAGTCTTGAGGGCTAGAAGGGTGGAAATAGAGGTTGTGACTTGTCTTCCTAAATAGGCCGTAAATAAATAAAAATTCCCGCTCTTTAGCAGGCAGAACCCCACACTGTTCTTTCTCCTTATGTCTCAGTTTATGATTTAAGCGAGGGTGTTGTACTATTGTACTTCGTAGTACAGTAGTGAGTGTGGTTCAATGTTGTTGTCTGTTTCGGGAAAATATAAACACAAATGCGAGAAACAATGATATAGTTAATTCATTGTTAGAGTGTCCTTTTTCGAGAAGAAATAATATTGAAAGAAAGGAAGTTTTAAATAAAGAGATAGCTTACCGAGATAGCTACGACGTCGCTGACAATTTTTCTGACAGATAATCTTAAACGCGAGTTTCTATTGCTTCTTGGTACGGTATGAAACAAACTCACAGCAAAATTTATTTGGTGAGTGACATTATTATTTTTCATTAATAATAATAATGATAATAATAATAAAATAATACAGTAATAATCATATTAATAATACAATAATAATAATTAATAATTGATTAAATGGCGATCTTACTCGTGTTAATTGTGTAAGCACGTGCGGCTTACAGCTGTTTCCGTGTTTCTTCACACCATCCTCAGAGCCTACTAGATCGCGGCGTCATCTCGAACTTCGCTGCCTGTTGTGTGGGTGTGTTCGATTGTTGAAAAGTGTTGAAATGTGGTGTCAAATAGTGTGTGTGTTCTGAAATTGATCTGTGTGTTGAGAATTTGATCAGGGTGTGTTTTAGTGTGTCTGTATATTTCATATTGTTCTAGTGTGTTGAGTTTTTGGTTTTTGGGTTGTATGTGTAGGATTTCCATGTCTGTATTTATGTTATTGTATGTATGGTTAGTATTAGCCTAGTTATGTGTTCGGCATATGTAGATGTATTGTGTCCTCTGGTTATTGCTTTAAATGTGCTCTTTGTATCGAGTTTGGAATTATCTGCCTGTCTGTCCAATGTAGAAACTGTCGCAACTATTGCATGTGAGTTTGTATACGCCTGTGTGGTTGTATTTATTTGTGTGTTGAGATGTCTTTGTGGTGCGTTTTCTGTTCTGTATGCTATACTAGAACAATATGAAATATACAGACACACTAAAACACACCCTGATCAAATTCTCAACATACAGATCAATTTCAGAACACACACACTATTTGACACCACATTTCAACACTTTTCAACAATCGAACGCACCTACACAACAGGCAGCGAAGTTCGAGATGACGCCGCGATCTAGTAGGCTCTGAGGATGGTGTGAATAAACACCGAAACAGCTGTAAGCCGCACATGCTTACACAATTAACACGAGTAAGATCGCCATTTAGTCAATTATTTATATTCAAGTGTTAAAGTAGTGTACAAAAGATTCAACATGAATAATAATTAATATCATGAATAAACATTTCCTATCGGAGGTACTTAAATTATGTAGTTGCATCTGGTCTCACCGAGAATTTCGATCAACGGCTATTGGCTGTAGCGCCAAGAAATAAGAAGATTTACTTGTTTTTATTACAATAACACTGTTTAACTTCAAAATAGGCCCATGGGTCGCGCAAGTTTATCGCCCAGTTAACTTTGGGTCTTGGCCAAAAAAGGTTAAGAACCCCTGCTATAGTGGATACTTGAGAGATCCAGAAACGAAGGAAAAGAAGTTTGCGTTAGGATATCTTTCCCAAGTACTGCACCTTGTGTAATGCGTCACAATCTCGCCTGGAGTGCGTCTCTGGTAAACGTCGCAGTCTCGCGGTCATCTAAATTCAACAAATGAAAAATATCGCTATTCCTAGAAATGTTGGGTGTATATGAACTACCCGCTTGTGCGTAAAGAAACCACTGTTGGTATACAAGCATCAGTTCTGACAACTTCTTTCAGCATATAGTTTTTGCATAGATTCGCGGTTCTTACAACGGAAAACCTCTTCGAGGTTGAGACGACGTAGTGCTGTGCAAACAACTGTGTAATCGTTATTGCCCGGAAGCTTTGTTGATATCATCTCGCATAGTGATGAAGTTGAATACATTAAAAATGCATTAGTGGCTATTCTTCGAATTCTCACAAATACTGTGAAAAACTTAGGAAGCTCGCATGTAATTATGGAGCAAGTAGGCGGCTGAAAGATTTCCACCATCAGTTTATAGAGTATAAAATGCTAACGAGCTACGAAGGACAAGTTTAAAATTTGGTTGCAGTTTTATAGCCAGAATTACAATATCATTCGTCTTGTATAATTCCAACAATCAAAAGAAGAGAAAAAATAAGTAGCCTAGCTTTCGACTCTGTTCTTCATCTTAAGGGACACTGGTACCAAGTTTTGAAACTTCTAAAGATTTTAATCAATTGCTTTCAAATTCCACCGAATTTTGTTGCGCCTGTACATTTAAATAACAGTATCAAATTTCATCAAGTTTCCTGCATCAGATCCTTATATATTAATATTCACATCTTTAATTACATTAAATTATGCTTAATTTCAAAACATCCCTGACGGCTTCAGAATATTGTTCTTGCGTCTCAAAATTTTCAGTGAAGGACTTGCTTCTTATGATTAAGAAAATTGCGTATAGATTTTTAAATTTGAGGATCGATTAATGAGATAAACATTTTCATATATATCATAATATTTGCTTGATAATTTTATTTAATTTTTAGAAGTTAAAATTTCATATCATGGAAAGTTTTCAATGAAGAGCTGATTTCATGCAAAACTTTAGGTATTGAAGCATGCTGAGAATTCTTGCAAAATTTCATGTACCTATATCGGAGAAAATGGAAACCACTAGGGATCATTTAATTGACAAAAGCATAGTTTTTAAGAAACGTAATTTTTAGCGAATGTGATAGGTTTAAAAGAGCTGCGCGTAGCATTTAAAAAAATGAGCGACAGACTTAAAAATGGTGGGTATAGACTAAATATGGGAAAAAAGTGTTTAAAAATGTGTAAGGTAACTAATTATGTAAAAAAATAAATATTATATAAATACAATATTTTTAGGCTAAAAACTCAATCCTAACGAACCTTAAGGAAAGCATATACCTTTGAGAGATTTTTGAAAAGAGAACGCATGTCGAAGAAAGACTAGTTAAATGATTCGTAATCATAATACTGTCCAAATTTCACGAGAGGATCCCTGCGAGGGGAGTATGATTCTTGCGGGGTAAGAGGAGAGAGTAAGCCAGTAACTCAGCTTGAAGGAGCAGGTGGATGGGAGTGGTGTCATTGGCCGGCTGGGACAAGCAAGGCTCAGTCAATGGCCGGCCGGTTCCGTGTCGGGGATAGGTTATTAGAGCGGGGGAATAACTCGCATTCCTTGCTCGGACCTTCTCCTGAAATGCGGACTGTAGTTTCTACTTGAGATGAAACTTCCAATGCCGGTGAGTCAAGTTCAAATCCAGACGAGCCAGTGTTATTTTGTGGTGGATAAACGACGATTATGTTGTAGAAGATTTATCGGAATACTCTGCCAGTCTCCACAATTCACATAACGCTTCTTACAAAAATAAAAATATATTCATTCATTCATTCATTCATTCATAGTGCTCTGCACAAGGGCAGGTCTTTCACTGCAAACCCAGCATTCTCCAATCTTTCCTATTTTCTGCCTTCCTCTTTGTCACCGCATATGATCCACACATCTTAATGTCATCTATCACATAAAAATACAACACAATTTTTAAGAACACAAAATTCCTTGAATTTACATGGTGAACATTCTGGAGAACGAGTTATTATGAATGACTTGTTTTCAAGTCCATTGAAATAAGTTCACGAAACTTCTGACTGGTAATCGTATTTTTTTAACGTCGATAATATCCAACGTAACATTATAGAGGCAATACGAATTCCCCATATAGACCATAGACTTTGACATTTATTTCGGGAAAAATTAGTCATAAAATATTACATTTCGCATTTTATCGCGAATTAATTCCCATAATATTATTCTACAATTTTATTATAATTGAGGAAACTTTATGCTGAAATGAAAGGAATATTTTCTCTTTCCTATTGTTGGGATTTAATGGCGAATAAATGAAACTTCAGTTGATCTTTGTCTTTTAGAACCACACTTTCCTTTTTAAACTCAAATGTCCTTTATTCTTTAAACAATGACTGGACATTGTGTAACTTTTCCCAGTCTAACCTTACGTTACAAAATTTGCGTACTGATGTATTCGTCTCGGATACATAATTACCTTCCTCGGGAACTTTCTCGCTCTGGTATGCACTGTAATTTTAATTCTGAGAACCATTTTCAAAAACGAAATTTAAAAGATATCTCAAAACAAGGAAATCACATTATTTCTGCCACCCACTCACTTAAGTACTGGTTAATATTAGTATTTAGTATTTATTTATTTAACCTGGTAGAGATAAGGCCGTCAGGCCTTCTCTGCCCCTCTACCAGGAGATTCCAACTACAATATCAACAATAAAATTACAATTAGTATTAAATTTACAATTACAATTACAAATAATATTACAGTTAGTATTAAATTTACAATTACAATAAAATCAAAGTACGAAAAGATTACCTGAATAATTAAAGCTAGATAATTTATCATAGAGAAACAAAGAATATTTTATATTTACTGAATTACAAATTAAATCTAGAATAACAAAATTGTATAGTGATGAAATTACTGAATATTGAAATATTTTGTCATAGATTAAAGAAACTATTTACAAGTAATCAATTACTGACCAAGTGCCTAGTAAGTTTTCGTTTGAATTCAATTTTATTTCGACAGTCCCTGATGCTAGCAGGTAGCGAATTCCAGAGTCTTGGCAGGGCTATTGTGAAAGAAGATGAGTATGAGGAGGTGCGATGGGATGGTATTGTTAGTATTGTTTCATGACGAGAGCGTGTGTTCAGATTATGGTGGGAAGAAAGGTAAGTGAAGCGAGACGACAGGTACGAAGGAATAGAAGAGTTCAAGATTTCGAAGAGAAAGAGAAGTGAATGTAAATATTACTGACCTTTAAGAATGCTTGGCTGCTAAATCCTTTTCTTAAAGAATGCACCGAATGCCTCCAACTCCAGTTTCTACCTGTTAAAAAAAAATGAAAAATTTTCTCATTGCCAAGAATAATTGAAACCTTTGACTGATAATTGGAATAAGAACGCATTTTCGCAAACATGAATTATTTCGTTGCAAAACTTCTTTTTTGCAAAAATTCGCTATAAAATATTGTTATATTCATTATTATTACACACATGTTCACAAAGAAATCCATTTCACTTTTTAGGATTAGTTTTCATTAGTAGAGTTAGCAGTAGAGTAACTTGGGCAAGTACTAACTATCCTTTCAACTCTACTAATGTAAATGTAATTGGTAGAGTAGAGTACTTGATAGTGGTAGAGTAGAGTAAGATTGCACAGTGGGATAGTAACTCTACCACTCCCCTTCCTCCACCACTGATTTTTACTCTACTCTACCGGCACTAATAGGCTACTAATGAAAAAAAAATGTTTGGTTTAATCGAGTGTACTGCTTATGAAGAAATTGGCGCATTGTTCTTAGTTTTGTTTCGTTGTGGTACTTTTAAAAATGAAGTGGTCTGCGTTGCAGACAATTTTTGGCGTGATCATCTCAAGCGTGTCTCAAAGATTTCCCGGGGTCATCCTCAAACACAGTTTATACTTTTCTACGTCCTTTTCAGCAAGTTGCCTCAGAAGAAGGGCAGTCCACACCTATGGAGTAACGGTCAGCGCGTCTGGCCGCGAATCCAGGTGGCCCGGGTTCGAATCCCGGTCGGGGCAAGTTACCTGGTTGAGGTTTTTCCGGGGTTTTCCCCTCAACCCAATATGAGCAAATGCTGGGTAACTTTCGGTGCTGGACCCCGGACTCATTTCACCGCCATTATCACCTTCATTTCATTCAGACGCTAAACAACCTAGATGTTGATACAGCGTCGTAAAATAACCCAATAAAATAAAAATATATATAAAATAAGAAGGGCAGACGCTCCATGACTGTTTTCTCTTTACCCAGTCTTTAATCCATATTTTCTTTGTTCTATTCTCTTCTTCATCGATTGCTGAAGTTACTTCCCTAAACAAAATTTCAGCAATAATTTTAAAAGATTTCGTCACAGAAAAATGACGACCGCTGATGTTCATTTTTGTGATTTCAATTTTGCGCTGTATGACTCTCCTCTACCATATTATTTTCCATTTGAGTGTGAACGGGTACTCTACTAAGTTCGGTAGAGTTGAGTAGTTTGCCTAAAAAGTATTCTAGTATACTCTACTGCTAACTCTACTAATGAAAACTATGCCTAAATCCTCGATTATCACATTCATTGTTAAGGCGATAGTCAGTGGCCTTTATGATAGTGAATGAACAAATAGTAGAACGTTGAAAGGGAGGAGCACTCTGAGAAAGAGTCCTTCAACATCATCTTTATTCGCTAGTGTCAAGTAGGGCTATTATGATAAAAAAACAATCTTTTGCTATAATTTGTCTCTCAAAGCATATACAAATTAAAAAAATTAAGACGTGGTATTTTAGACACAGGAAGGATTTGGAATTAAATTGATTTCTTTTTGTAGTAGCAGTGGACAAAATGTATCATAATAGCCTTCTGTGTGGGCTACTGTGATACACGTATAGGGCTATTCTGATACAGTGCTATAAATCTGGTCATATTATGCAGAGGAATTAAATAAGGCTATTACGATGCACAGAGATGCTTAATGTAGCTCATGTACGAGTTTGGTTGAAATCAAATTAAAATTGACTAAGATTTAGCAAATTTTGTAGACCCTAATGGCCTCTTTTCCCATAAACATTTATATAATTTAATAAAACTTTAACACTTACTACCAATCCTAGAAATTTGTTATATGCCAAAATATATATATATATATATATATATATATATATATATATATATATATATATATATATATTGTGTCTAAGAAAATGATTTAGGATGTTTGAGAATAAGGTTCTTAGGAAAATATTTGGGGCTAAGAGGGATGAAGTTACAGGAGAATGGAGAAAGTTACACAACGTAGAACTGCACGATTGTATTCTTTACCCGACATAATTAGGAACATTAAATCCAGACGTTTGAGATAGGGAGGGCATGTAGCACATATGGGTGAATCCAGAAATGCATATAGAGTGTTAGTTGGGAGGCCGGAGGGAAAAAGACCTTTGGGGACGCCGAGACATAGATGGGAGGATAATATTAAAATGGATTTGAGGGAGGTGGGATATGATGATAGAGAATGGATTAATTTTGTACAGGATAGGGACCGATGGCGGGCTTATATGAAGCCGGCAATGAACCTCCTGGTTCCTTAAAAGCCATTTGTACATAAGTAAGTAAATAAGTGAGTAAGAAAATAGGTAGAGGAAATTATGATACAATTTGTGTTACTAAAATAATTTAAAGTACGTTTTTAAATAACGAGAAATGTATGTTCCAAACTTCTGTTAAATTTTAGCAGTAAGAAGAATGAGTAGCCTATTAAGCTAAAATTTCTAAGTAAGTTAAAAATAAGTCTACGTGTGACCTTTTTTAACTTACACTGTATTGTGGGTTCCAACATATCTATTAAAACAATCCTGAAGACGTAAGAAATTGTGAAATACCCCTCAAGAAGTAATCAATTACTTTAAATGAGTGAATCAATCAATTTGGTCAATTTATTTCATTGCAAGCAATATTTTAATAGTGCTCCAAGCGTATCATAATAGCCCTAAAGCGAGTATCATAATAGCCCTTCTCATTAACACAGCAATTCCTGCTAGACTACTCAAAATTCACAGCTTTTCTTTAAAGAAAATGAAACTGACATTATTTTGAGTAAAAGAAAAATTTTAAAATTATTAGGCCTATATCTTTATTTATTCAAGAGCAACAACAAAAGTAACCGAATATCACATGGAATTTTTTTTCCAAGAAAAAAACAACCTTTCCTTTTAATACATTTATAAGGCTGATACTGATTTTTTTAAACTTTGTTCAATATTGCTCCTTAAAGAGCATAAGATATATTTCCGTAATAACAGTTTTAAGCATTTTCAAACTGAGCCTTTGGTGCATTTTAAGGAGTTAGGTACAGCTTACAGCAGTAAAAGTTTTGGAAATATTCAACATTTTTTCCTCTGTTACTGTATCTTATACAATAATGAAAATTGGTATTGTAAAACGCTGTCCTTCTGCTATATGAAAATAATATTTTTACGATAAAAAATATATATATACTTTTTTCAAAATTCAAATTGTGGCAGTTCACTCTACAGTGATGAAACGTTTCCCTCATAACTCATAAACTTGTTAATTTTTCATGTTCTCTCCCTTTCATTTTATTGCTGAAACTCAGGTTTACAACATCATGGTCTTTCAATTATATCCCTTAAAAATAACATGTACTTTTTATTTATTTTGTGTTAGAAGAGAATACAGATATTTGACTATTTTTATAAATAAATTTATTTTTTTATCAGACAATCTATCAAAGGTAGAGAAGTGATTTTGAATCATATTGTAGATATGACATACACACAAAAAATTCATCACAGAATGTTGGATAGTTTTTTAGTTATGAGGGAAACGTTTCATAACTGCACAGTGAACTGCCACCATTTTGAATTTTGAAAAAAAAGAAAACATTTTTTTTAATCATAAAATTAATTTTTTTATATAGCACAAGGACAGTGTTTTACACATACAAATTTTAATTATTGGACATGATACAGTAATGGATGAAAAAATGTTGAATATTTACACAATTTTACTGCTGTAAGCTGTACCTAACCCCTTAAACTCTGTACCAAATGAGCCCGTTTTTTTTACGGTATTATATTAGCCCTACTTGATCCCATAAATTTCATTTCGTCTTATCGACATTAGAAGCTTGGGTTTCCAGCATGGAAAACCGAATGGATTATGTAAACGTAAGAATTCCAGTAGCTGAGTCCACCCCTAAGTCCTCTGGTTTGAAAAAATGACGACCGGGTGAACAGCGACAAAATTTATTCACCTAAGTGTCAGGTAGCCACCGGCGTAGCATGGGCGATAACTCGACCGTGCAATCCAATCCCGCCTGGATTAATTACTTTGTTGAGTTTTCCTAGATAAAATGGTATTACATTTTTTAAATATATAATGTCGTAACCAACCTTCGGACTCATCTCGCAATGATGAATTTCATCAACGCAAGAGATAAACTTGCAGTTGATAAAATGTTGTTAAATAACCGACTAAAAGGTATAATTTCAAGTGAACTGTGTTTAAGGCGTTAAGTACAGCTTACAGCAATAAAATTTTGGAAATATTCTACTTTTTTCCCCTCCATTTCTATATCTTGCACAATAAAGAAAATTAGTATGTGTAAAACATTGTCCTTCTGCTATATGAAGGAAATATTTTTTCGATTAAAAAAAATATTTACATTTTTATTTTCAAAATTCAGTTCACTGTGCAGTGATGAAGCCTTTCCCACATAACTCAAAAACTATCCAATATTCTGTCATGAAATTTTTTGTGTGTATTTATGCATGTCGTATATACAATATAATGCAAGATCACTCCTCTACCTTTGATAGATTGCCTAATAAAAATAATTCATTTAAAAAATGGTCAAATATCAGTATTTCCTACTAACACAAAATAAAATAACATTATTTATTAAGGAATGTAGTTGAAAGAGCATGATATTGTAAACATGAGTTTCAGCAATAAAATAAAAGAGAGAGAGAACATGAAAAAGTTAACAAGTTTATGAGTTATGGGGGAAACGCTTCATCACTGCACAGTAAGCTGGCATCATTTTGAATTTTGAGAGAAAAAAATATATAGATTCTTTTAAATCGTAAATATATATATATATATATATATATATATATATATATATTTCATATAGCAGAAGAACAGTGATTTATACATACCAATTTTCATTATTGTACAAGATACAGTAATGGAAGAAAAAAATGTTGAATATTTTTAAAACTTTTACTGCTGTAAGCTATACCTAACCCTCTGCAATGCCAATGTGCGTATTACATGCAAATGATAATAGACCCTATAGGCCTATGCTATATGTTGGTATCTATCAAAGTGAAGTTACTTTGTCAAGCTCTCATTCTGTGGGGAATTACAGAATTAGTATTTATATGCCATATATCCAACGACCAAACATATTCGAAATCATTTTAAATTCTGTTATACAAAGCCTCAATTCGGTTTCTATTCTCGGAGGATAATATTTCCACACGAAGCACCGACACGTGCAGATGGTTGCAAAGTAGCTCATTCCAGTTAAACGAGCTAATTTTAAACTGCTTTTTATAGTTGTCATTGTTAGGGACTCTTGGGGAAATTATGTGACTCTTCCAGCTCAACACCGACAAAACTTTCGCGTAAAATACGCTCCACATTTGACCAACTATTCCATTTGATATGATATTTAGATTGTAATATAGGATAGGGTAGAAAAAACACTATCGTAATTTATGAGGTAGTAGATCTTATTTTCTCAACATATAGGCTAAATTTACATAAACTAGGATAGCTACTTGAAATTGTTCAAGAGCGTTTGAATGAAATAACAATGTACCAAGAAGACAGCGGAAGAGAATATAACTTGGAATAAAATGAAATAGAAGAGGGAACACAAAAAAGTGGAACAAGGAATGAAAGATAAATGTCCACGGAAAAGAAAATAATAGAGTAAGAAATATAACGGAAAGGTAAGGAAATAGAGTAGAAAAAGAAGTGGGAAAGAAAGGATTGGAGATACAGGGAGAACGAAGTAGGAAATAGAGGAGAAAAGTTTGGGAAACAAAATAAAAAAGGGAACTGAGCAGAAGAGATTATGTAACGTAAAGAGAAAGAGTAAGTAACAAGGAAGAGTATAGGAGGCAATGGAAGAGAATAGAAGACAATGAATCATAACAGAGAAGAGATTATAACAGAGTAAGCTGTAGAGAATAGACTAGATTAGGAAACAGAAGGGAATACATTTGGGAAAAAGAGTGAAACCGAGTATGGAACAATACAAAATATAGTAGGGAACGGCAGAGAATATATTAGAGAACAGACTGCAATACAGTAGGGAACAATAGAGTACAGCAGGAAACATAATAAAGTATAGAAAAGAATGGAACGCAATACGAAATAAAACAGAATACAGTAGGAAAAAATTGAATAAATTAGGAGATGAAATAGAATGCAGTGTGGAACAGAATAGAATACAGTAGGAAATAAAATAAAGTAATAAACATAATACAATTGCAGTGAGGTACAAGATAAATTGCAGTAAAAGCAGAACAGATATAAGACAGCCAGAAATAAAATGGAACACTTTAGGAAAAAGAATAGAATACAGTGAGGAATAATAATAGAATACATCAAAGGAGAGAAAAGAATAAAGTGAAAACAAAAACAGAATACAGTACAAAATAATAGATTACATTAAGAAACATAACAGAATACGGTAGGAAACAATAGAATACTAAACGATATATTAGAGTAGGAAAGCATATAACAAGTCTGTAGTAGAAGACAGAATAGAATACAGTAGGAACGAATACAATAAGCCTACAGGAGGAGACAGAATAGAATAGTATAGGAAACGAACTAGAATAATATAGGAAAGAAAATAGTGTAATGTAAGAAATAAAACAGAATACGGGAGGGAACGACTCTGAATACAGAAGAAAAAAAAACAGAATATAGTACGAAAGGAAACAGAATACAGTAGGAAACAAACGAAAATATATTAGGAAATAGAACAGTATAAAATGCGAAAGAGAAGAGAATATAGAAGGAAAGAAATAAAATAATTGGGGAAACAAAATATAATAGATTAAGAAACAAAGCAGTGTACAGTAGAGAACAGAATAGAATAGAATAGAATAGGGAACCAGACATAATGTAATGAAAAGAAATACGTAAGAGAATGACATAAAATAGGGAATAGAGGAGAATGGATTAGAAAATAGAATAGAATACAGTGATGAACAAAATAAAATACAGTAGTTAATAGAACGAAATATAGTAGGAAACAATATATAATAAAGTAAAATACAAGGCAGAATACAGTAAGAAGAAAATAGAAAGCAGTAGAGAATGAACAAGAATACAATATGGACAGAAACAGGATATATTTTGGGACAAAAACAAACTAAAGTATGAAACGAAGCAGAATATAATATGGACCAAATAGATTGTAATAGGAAACAAAACAGAATACAGAAGGGAACAAAACAGAATGCAGAAGGGAACAAAATAGAATACAGTACAGAACGAAACAGAGTACACTACGAAAAACAACAGAATATAGTATGTGTATATATCCAAACAAAAGGCGCGAAAACCAGGAACAACCAGTTCTTAGGATTGCCCACAATAGGCTGAAACTAGTCCACAAAGGTACTCCAAAACGTGAAAGCAGTAAACTGCCTATTCCGAAGTGAACTTTTGTGATAATTGAATGGTTCACGGGAAAAACGAACAATGTCACATTTCCATTAAGGGTGAAATATTGATCTATTTCAGTACATTACTGCCAAATTATTGATATTTCTACTTGAAATGAAGGAAATGATGAGTGTATCCCGGGTTTTAATTCTCCTTTACCACTTTTGTTAAAAATAACACCAAAGTTTGTAGTAATGCAGTGAATTAAATAATGACATTACCCTTAATAGTATTGTGACACTGTTCGCTTTTCCCGTGTAATATTCAATTGTGAAAGATATGCAATCCGGATAATTCACAGGAGATAGAACATGCAAAATAGTAGAACGGAGAAGAAAACATAGCAGAACGGAGAAGGAAACATAGTAGAAGGGAGGAGGAAACATAGCAAAACGGAGAAGGAAACATAGTAGAACGGAGAAGGAAACAGCAGAACGGGGAAGGAAACAGTAGAACGGAGAAGGAAACATAATAGAACGGAGAAGGAAACACAGCAGAACGGAGAAGGAATCATAGCAGAACGGAGAAGGAAACATAGCAGAACGGGGAAGGAAACATAGTAGAACGGAGAAGGAAACATAGTAGAACGGAGAAGGAAACATAACAGAACGGAGAAGGAAACATAGCAGAACGGGGAAGGAAACATAGTAGAACGGAGAAGGAAACATAGTAGAACGGAGAAGGAAACATAGCAGAACGGAGAAGGAATCATAGCAGAACGGAGAAGGAAACATACTAGAACGGAGAAGGAAACATAGCAGAACGGAGAAGGAAACATAGCAGAATGGAGAAGGAAACATAGTAGAACGGAGAAGGAAACATAACAGAATGGAGAAGGAAACATAGTAGAACGGAGAAGGAAACATAGCAGAACGGAGAAGGAAACATAGTAGAACGGAGAAGGAAACAGCAGAATGGAGAAAGAAACATAGTAGAACGGAGAAGAAAACATAGCAGAACGGAGAAGGAAACATAGTAGAACGGAGAAGGAAACATAGCAGAATGGAGAAGGAAACATAGTAGAAGGGAGAAGGGAACATAGCAGAACGGAGAAGGAAACATAGTAGAACGGAGAAGGAAACATATTAGAACGGAGAAGGAAACATAGCAGAATGGGGAAGGAAACATAGTAGAACGGAGAAGGAAACATAGCCGAACGGAGAAGGAAACATAGCAGAACGGAGAAGGAAACATAGTAGAACGGAGAAGGAAACATAGCAGAACGGAGAAGGAAACATAGCAGAACGGAGAAGGAAACATAGCAGAACGGAGAAGGAAACATAGTACACTGGTCAAAAAAAGTTAAGCATAATTAGGCATATAACGGTTTTATTCATTAAAATAAAATAGATAAATTATAATTGGGTTTCTTGGTTCCACAGAATAAACTTAAAAGTAGAAATACACCATTTGTTAACAATGGACTCAATATGAAATGAAAAAGTTGCATTGTTTGGAACAACGGAACAGATATGGGAAGTTGAAATTCGTACATCATCAAAGAAAATGAAATGGTGCTTTCAGTACCCTGTTTAATAACATGTTGGTCCTCCACGAACCCTGAGGCACTCTTGTATGCGACGGGGCATACTCAGTACCAACGCATCTAAGCTCTCCTGAGGCAAATTGTCCCATTCTTCCAAGGCAGCATTCCTGAGTTCTTGAATCGTTAGTGGGTGATGTGGACGATTGGAAATGGCTCTCCTGAGAAAGCTCCATGCATGCTCTATGCAGTTCATATCCGGTGAGCATGCTGGCCAATCCATTCTTCGGATCCCATGTTCTACCAGATACCGCTGCACACTATGAGCACGATGAGGCCGAGCATTATCGTCCTGTAGAGTGAACCCTTCTCCTACAGTCTCTGCAAAACCACTTACTATGGGTTGGAGGATGTTGTTCTCATACACGGCAGCAGTCATGTTTCCCTCTATTGAAACCAGTGGTGTGCGGCGGCCAAACATGACACCTGCCCAAAACAAGATCGAACCACCAAACTGTTGGTGACGTTCCACGGTCATTGAGGGATGATTTCGTTCCCCTGTTCGTCTCCATACGCGAATAGAGTTGTTGTCAGGGTGTAGGCCCATTCTCACTTCGTCTGAGAATAAAGTTCTGGTCCATTGGTCTCGTGTCCAATTCTCATGTGCTCTAGCCCATCTTGCACGAGCACCCCTGTGATGTGGACGGAGTGCAGGAGTCTTGAGTGGTCTTCGAGCATACAACCCTATGTCATGAAGTCTATTGTGCACAGTTTGGCTACTTACAACAACACCAGTGGCTTCGCGCAGATCATGGCGCAGAGTTGTAGCTGAGGCTATAGGGTTCCTACGTGCAGATAACCTTACATACCGGTCCTGACCTGGTGTTGTTTTGCGTGGACGGCCCTCGCGAGGTCTATCTGCTATTGACTGGGTTTCCTGGAACTTTCTCCACAGTCTGGAGACAATACTCTGATTCACATGAAGGATGTTAGCAACATCAACTTGTCTCATGTTTTGTTCCATCAAAGTGATGATTTTGATGCGGTCTGCCATTGTAAGGGTGTTCCGAGCCATTGTACTGCACTATGAAGCACTATGAAGCAAAACGACACTGATTGAACTTTGCTCGAATTACAGGCTTTGTTTACTAGCCGTGATTTGGATGTTACCTAGTGATGCAGAATAAAACAAATGAAAGAGTTTGAATTGGTAAACATAATACGTGCCACATAAAACCAAAAGAAACATAAATATCAGGTATTATTAAGTAAACTGGAAATATGCTTAACTTTTTTTGACCAGTGTAGAACGGAGAAGGAAACATAGCAGAATGGAGAAGGAAACATAGTAGAACGGAGAAGGAAACATAGCAGAACGGAGAAGGAAACATAGTAGAACGGAGAAGGAAACATAGCAGAACGGAGAAGGAATCATAGCAGAACGGAGAAGGAATCATAGTAGAACGGAGAAGGAAACATAGCAGAACGGAGAAGGAAACATAGCAGAACGGAGAAGGAAACATAGTAGAACGGAGAAGGAAACATAGCAGAACGGAGAAGGAATCATAGTAGAACGGAGAAGGAAACATAGTAGAACGGAGAAGGAAACATAGTAGAAAAGAGAAGATAATGTAGCAAAATGGAAATTGCGAGTACAATAAGGTAGGCAAAAATAATAATAATAATAATAATAATAATAATAATAATAATAATAATAACAATAATTTATTCTGGCGAAGTTGGCTAAATTAAAAAAAAACCGAATGGAACAGATTTTCTCTCTGTGTCCCCTACCCAGCGCAGCCTGAAATTTTATTGTGCTTAAGATAAAAGGCTGAAATTTGATAGATAATAGACGCTATTAGATGACAGATTTGAATACGTAGACGGTAACCGATTTCATTATAATCTAGAAAATAACATATTAGAACTGTACAGAAGAAGAGATTAAAAGTGCTTATGAGGAGATTTTAGTAATGGGGAAGTAGTTTAGGATATAGTACAGGAGAATGGAATAACATAGGGAATTAAAGTTGGAGGCTTAAATGGACCTAATCGCTTGTGAAGGAAAAGAATAAGACAGAATAGAAAAGAATAGAGTACTATCCCATCATAAACGAATCAAATGAAAGTGTACAAAAACATAATGTACATTGTTCTCATGCTTGCTGCTTTATAATGAAGAATAGATTTTTACACAGTGATTCTTGACAGTTAAACGCTTTGAATAATTACACAAAACACTCGGAATTATTGTACATTTTCAATCTAAGAAGCTATTTAGAGGAAATACTAACTATAGTTAAGGAGAGAAGGGTGTGTACCTCGGCAAGAATGAAACTCATTGCTGGCATGGAATATTACATGATTATCGAACATCAGTTTCTAGTAGATTCATATCAGCAGCACTTAAGAGCGGAAAATCCGTAGTGTATTACATACAGCTCGCCCAGTGCAGAGGTGAACGGTATAAACTTCCCATTAGGCAAAGATAACATTCGAACCAAACAGCAGAGAATTTAGTGAACAAACTATTTAAACAAGCGAATGAAAACGCGAGTTTCCAATTACGAGAACGAAATGCCTCCAAAAGATCTTGGTCTGGAATCCTGACTGTATGATGCTGCAAATCGGATCTGATAGTAGCTTTGAATTTACTATTCTAGAAGATAAGAAGGCTTCGACGAAACTCAATGCGTCAAGGGCCCAGACCTACACAGTGAGTGTTGGCAGTTTGAGAGGAAGAATGGGATGCATATCTTTACCCCTGTCAAAGATGTGCGTATGAATTTGTTCTAGTGTCTGACTCACTTGTGACAGGTTGATTTCAATTGTTTTTTGTTGTAGTTATCAGTTAAGTAACTGAATTATTTTCGAATTTATATTTTGGGAAATTAAAAAAAAATAACTTCGGTTAAAAAACAGATTACTAACTTGGTTTCTCCCAATAGATTAGAATTATGGTCTGATCACTGTATCATATTCTTTATTTAAACGATACAGTTCCGCTAAATGAACCGAGAGATGCGACTCTCGTTGCGCAATATAGTTTGAATCTGTTTACTTTATACCCTTAGGATGAAATCTCGCCATTTTCTCTCTGCTAGTGGACAATACTGAATCTAGTTGTCAGGTTGAATTTTCTTTTGCCAACTTTGTTTCGAATATTGGTACTGATAAATATTGCAACTGGTACTTCTTACGCTGACAACATAGTTTGCTTTTGAAGAAGCAGCCAATGTTATTATACTTCATTTCATAATATTTGAAAGGAGAAGTAAACATTGTCGGCAGCCTTGTTGGCGAGTTGGTATAGCGCTGGCCTTCTATGCCCAAAGTTGCGGGTTCGATCCCGGGCCAGGTCGATGACATTTAAGTGTGCTTAAATGCGACAGGCTCATGTCAGTAGATTTACTGGCATGTAAAAGAACTCCTGCGGGACAAAATTCCGGCACATCCGGCGACGCTGATATAACCTCTGCATTTGCGAGCGTCGTTAAATAAAACATTTTTTTTTTGTCGGCAGAGGAGGAAAGAAGTATAATTGCTATTCAACCAACGACAGAGATCTCATTCCACGTTTGACTTGGGCGGTCTGAAGCGTTCTACCCCAGTCCAACGTTTTAATTTATTTTAGTAGGTTATTTTACGACGCTTTATCAACATCTCAGGTTATGTAGCGTCTGAATGAGATGAAGGTGATAATGCCGGTGAAATGAGTCCTGGGTCCAACACCTAAAGTTACCCAGCATTTGTTCATATTGGGTTGAGGGAAAACCCCGGAAGAAACCTCAACCAGGTAACTTGCCCCGACCGGGAATCAAACCTGGGCCACTTGGTTTCGCGGCCAGACGCGCTAGCCGATACTCCACAGGTGTGTACCAGCCCAACTTCAAAACAAGCGTGGAATGAGATCTCTGCCATTGGTTGAATAGCATTTATACTTCTCTCCTCTTTTGCCTGCAATGTTTACTTCTTCTGTCAGACATTATGGAACGAAGTTTAGTGAGTGTTATTTGAAACTGAACGTAATTAATAATATTAATACACTAAATAACAGAATAATAATTCATAAACGACATACTGTACATTTTAAAGTGTATTCGGTTTTCGGAGTTCGTATTAATCATTTCATGTGTTCAAACAAAATAAATGTTTAAGTTAGATCTCATGAATCGTAGACTGTTTAGTCAAACCAATGAATTTCTTGTTGTCAGACATTTTAATAGGCCTATTAGATCAATGGAACAGTCAAATCAGAAATAAATACATATGATAAAAATTAGTATTATTGTTTCAGTACAATGCGTTGTGATTTTATCTGCTTTGTTGGCATCTGGCAACAGTTGACAACATTAAAACGACGGCCATAATTATTAGGAATTAATCTTACGGTAGGCATAGGCAGTTATAGGTTAGGATGAGATTATCCTTAAGCACGGCATCTAAAATAATTTTTTGTGCACACATTATGAAATTAAATGTTCTGCTGGGTTAAGCCGGCTTCACCATTCTGCGCATCATGTATTCCTCTTCAGTCATAAAGTCAGAAAACTATGCTTCTGGTGATGGTCTACCATAGTTTCGAAATCTATCCGATTCGTCTAGTTCCCCGCTCTGTATTTGGGACTTCTGTTCCTCTGAGACTTTCAGATTCCACCACCACTGCCATCTACAATCCTCCTGGCAAATGACGAGGAAAACCTGCTACGGATGACGACCAATACGACACCGCCCAAACACAAATAGGTGCGCTGATTTTCTATGGAGAAAATGAAATGGGGACAGTGAAGATTGGTTGTGGAATGAAGAGCGAAAAACGGCAGAAAAGCCCTCAGAAACTTGTCTTTGTCCATCACAATCCTACAATTCCGCCATCTCCGAGATTTGAACTCGGGTTCACGGTAGTCGTATGCCAGCGCTTGTCGAAATGAAGTACCAAGGCGACTTCGTTCCACAGCAGCAATTCTCTTCGTGGGGAATGAGTAGGGAGGATAAAGTTGTGCAGTGGCGCAGTACAAATTGAGATGTTGCAGGCATCGCGGTTATTTTCGCTCCCATTGCGGCGCGTCGGGGATGATGAGGTGTCCCACCGCACGGAATATGAATTAGAGTTTAGTCACCTCCAGGCAATGTAACATTGTCAGCAGTTGCAGGGCTAGTTATTCCGCATTACCATAAATTTAAGACTTTAAAGTAATGAGAGGTATATAATTTTCTAATACTTTAATCCCCACTTGGCGTGCACCTCCGGGATCACTGACTGTGAATCGTTTGCTTGCTCCCAATTCCAATCGCACGGGACGATATTTCTTCCCCACTACTGAATAGTTACTGGATGAACTAAATGAATTCGCTTGTACGACATAATAGAAAATTCACGATAAATATTCCCAAAGCTAGCTAGTTAATATTTAAAAACTCCATTTAAAGTGTGGAAGCTATTTGGATGCCGGCTGGGTAATGTTACCAGACGTCACCATTTCCCGGGGACAGTCCCGGAATTTTGCTTTCTGTCCCCGGAAAAATTCATGCCCAGAATGTCCCCAGATTTAATAATTTTTCCCAGATATTCCCGTATTTTCATGGTTAATTATTAATATCGTTTAATGATCCTTGTCCATTGCTGTAATAAATTTTGCTAATGCAATTCTGCAGACTTTTCATGATGCCTTAATCAAAACTGAATGTGGTGACGTAACTGTAGTCGAGCCTTCCATTTTCACTGAAGTTAAAAAACTGAACTCCAGGAAAGAAGATAAATTTATTCCACCACCAATTATGCAACTTTTTGGCGTTTTTAGAAGTGACTCTTATTTTATAACATAATCCTCAGTGTTTCTCATGAAATTTATGAAAATGCTTTCAAAATTCTAGTGCCTGGGTTATTTATTCACATAAGATGTCTATAAAATGTACTTTTATTACCCCTGTAGAAAGGCAAAAATTTGAAGAGACATTCCATTATGTAGCTGGACTTGACCTGGATGAAAACAGTTTATTTGATGAAATTTCTTGCTTGAGGAATATGTAATTTCAGAGAAAATGACAAAGTGAAATAAAGAAAATGCTCATTTTTGTTCAAATGGAGCGGAAATTTTTTATTTTTTATTTTTTAGGAAATGATTCCCTGTACACAACTCCAGAAGTTGATTGAACTATCTCTGTGTCCTGGAAATATTGCTTCAGTGGAGAAAGTTTCTTCATTGAACATGATGTGAAGATCCCAAAATTTCAGAATGATGAGCTAGAAACTGTGCCATGTTTACTATCTCAACTAACTTCATCAGGAGTTTCGTGAATAATTGGATGTAAAGAAGACCTGCTTAAAAATAATTATTCTGAAAAAATAGATTAATCTGTAAACAGAATAAATATCAGAATTTTAATTTTTTTAATTGTATAATCAACTAAATAAATGTACGGCAATCTGTTTATATGTCGACGTCTGTCCCCGGAATTTGTGTAAAAATCTGATAACTTTACGGTAGGGACGTACGTAAGTATTAAAATGCAGCTTTGTCGCTTCGTAGAGGCCATAGCCATGCATTCAAATTGGCTGAAGGAATGAAAGCCTCTCTGAATCTGAGAGTCGATGTCGTTTGTTTACATTTTCTTAGCGCCGTGAGGAACTGAACGCGTCTGCTTACAAAAGAGCTGTGTTCACAGCTCATTCTCATATGTACCGTCGTAAAATAGACGTGCTTAATTGTTAGCGAGTTTGACTCGTGTTCAGAGGCTCCTGGGCTAATTACTTTCTTGGGGTTTTGCATGGTTTTCATTAACCACAAGATGAAATTAACTCTCTGAGATGCTTCGAACGTAAGATCTTGCATAGAATATTCGATCCTATTCGAGATCATCAGGGCTGGAGGATGTGCTCTAATAATGAATTACATAACTTGATTGAAGGGCAGGATACTGTAAAATTTATAAAAGCCCAAAGGATAAGATGGCTGGGAGATATAAACAAAATGCCAGGAACATGAATACCAGTAAGAATGTTGAAGGTGAGACTATGTACCGTATTTACTCGAAAATACGACCCCCCATTCTATACCAGATTTTTCTTTAAATCTAGGAAGGTCTTATATTCGCATCGGGTTTTAAAATCGAGCATATACTAACATGAAAATGTAATATGAGGACCAAGATTGTAACTAAGTAAAGAGTATTGTACTGTACTAACAGAAACTAAATCTAAAGATATTTAGATGTTTAAACTTACTTAACTAAGTACGTAACGGTTATTTAATAAAACAAATTACAAAATTCATTTTCATATGTAGTAGCCTATCTGAATCGTACAATACACTTGAAAGCACTATTCCACTCAAGCACAAGACTACCGGTAGTTACTGATTTCATGAGCTGTAATACTGAAAGGCATGATCAGGTAGAAAGGATAAACGGAAAGGCCAGCTTCCACACTCCTGCGATCTCATTGTTTTCGCTAAAAGTTACTTAAAGTGGGTGACGGCTGTCCTAGGGCTGAACTTAACGGTGTTCCACATACCGTTCTCTATTGACTTAGGGATATATTGTGTTCTTTTGACAGGGATTTTCAGAAAAAAACTTACACTTTGTCTTACTTAGAATACGGCACTAGAATTCCATTACCGGTATTTTCTTATGGGTCTAATATTCGAATACAAAATATTTTTATAAAAAAATACTTAAAAAAATTAGTAGGGTCTTATAATCGATGGGGTGTTATTTTCTAGTGAATACGATAATAGAAGGAGAAAAGGTAGACCAAAGGTGAGGTGGATGGATAGTGTAAAGCCCAGTTTCCACGGTGCTTGTCTTCTTGCGTGCTTTCTTGCTGGCCAGCAAGTTGGGTGCCGTGGTGGATACGATGCTGGCTCCCGTGTTTGCTGCGGTGATGGTGGTTGTTCTATCTTTTCACAGTTCAAATTGGAAAATCATGTGCTGATTCATCTGTTGCCAACACTCATGGGAACCGGGCTTAACTAAAGACCTTGAGACTACGGGCGTGAGAGGCTGAACAAATATCTTGGACGACAAAGTAAGATGGTAGGCCGTTGTTAAAGAGGCCAAAACCTACTCAGGGTTGTAGCGCCAAACGATGATGATGATGATGATGATGATGATGAGGATGATTATGGAGATGAAATTCAGGTTATTCCTACGGTGAATCTTCTGACTCATCGCACAACTGATGCAGCGTCATTAAATAACCGATATAGAAAAAGGATATAATATAAGTATTGCTCTTATTACACTACCTGCGGTGGTTGAGTAGTTCTGCATATAACGTAGGGGTTTTGGGTTCGACTCCTGTCAGGCAGGATTTTTTATTAAAACATTCATAGCTACACTTGTGGTAAGCAAGGTCGCAGTTCCGATTTTAAAGGGGATAGGTATAGCTAAGCTCCTAAAAAAAATCAATTTTTCAATTTCTTTCTTTTATTTACAAATTATTGTAGAATGTTTTCTAGAAAAATTTCTATAGTAACTGCAATAGTTTTCGAGTAATGATTTAAAATGCAAGACGCTGCAATCTCGGTTCAACCTGACAGTGGGGAGTTTATTGCTTATTCCCCACAAATCACAATCGCTCTATCTACGATATCATGCAAAACCACTTCTCTGTCGATTAGTTCTTTTGATAAAAAATAAACACACTTAATAATTCTCAAAATCAAGGTATTATTTCAAACGCTAAATTAAAAATATTATTTATCAGGAAATGAGGTTGAAAAAATATAACACTGTAAACATGAGACGCAACAATGACATAAAAAAGAGATCATGTAAACTATAGTAGAGTTATTCCTGCATGGTAAGCAGCTGCAATTTTGAACTCAGTATATCTGTAGGGAAGTTTCTTTCATTCCGTTGACTCCGGTACGATCGTATGAGTTGACTGGAATAAAATTGTTACTATGGCGAAGAAAATCGGAACGAAATGGTTTATCTCAGTGTTCTCCCGTCTCGTTAAAAATAAAATTATTTCATTCCACCAAAGTTCTATCATTTGGTTTCATGAAAATAATATGACACACAAGACTAGTCGGAAATGTTGAAGTGGTGATCTCAGCTGATTAATGGAAAGATTCAGTTACTTCTAGAGACCGTTGTGATAAGCACCCACTTACTGTAGGGATATAAAGTAATTGGTATGATTATAATTGGTATGGCTGTGACTAATGTTTAGAGTGGCATTAATGTAAATGTATTCCATCCTCATAACTCGTGCAGACTTGACCTAGATATTATAGTTTGAGTCATGTATGTATTGGGGTTAATGACTAAAAGATTATCTGTCCAAAGTCCAACGACAGGTCATTGCACCAGCCACGGCGTGGGTACGCCATCGAGTAGAGGCGAATCACGCGGACTTCGAAGATCACCGTAGCGTCACTGACGCGAGCCTATAAAACGGCGCGGAGATTGTTGGAGGAATCTCACTCATTATTATAATGCAGTTCTGCAGAGAGCAGGAGTGTTGGGGAGGGCGACGAGTGGCCCACGTGGCAACGAGTAATCATCATCTTCATTTCATCACTTGTACTACGCCTTGTATTTCAAGATTGATTTATTAAACTTAAGTATTGGCAGCCATTGGTTGTTTAAAGGACTTAGGTCTTTTACTAACCCACCTACAACGCATTCCAATAGAAGTTATTGCAACAAACTTCATCGCCCGTTAAGCACCTACTGAATTCATTTTCGTAAAATTTTTGCGCTGAAGATTCAACGGTACAGTTTTGCATTGTACTTTTTTTGCGTCTTGCAACAATTCTGTTCTTTTATTTCATTGTAAAATATGTTCCCGTTTATAGTTTATTTAATTGAACTATTATTGAAAGACATACGTAGAGAAGTGAAATCATTTGCTATATATCAAAATAGTAAGATAAAATTTCGTTTTCTACATTACACAGAAAAGGAAATTCCTCATTTCGAAAAGCAATTTGTCAGACTTCATATTTTATACATTTTAAACAGCTGTTATATTTTAAAAATATAAACCTCAAAAGGTAAACGCGTACAGTAACTATATTTACTATGTTCTTTTCTCGAAAATTGACATTTAAAAGTGATATACGTTTTAAGTACGTAATACAAATAACAATAGTTTATAATGAGATTAAGCACATTCATTCCTTGACATTTGAACCATGCTTCTGCGTGAAATTCTCGACCGTAACAAAGAATGCTTTCACTGTGATAGTGTTCTGAAGAAAAATTTAAATATGCTGGAACTTCATATCTCTATAGTCTGCGAACTGCTTACAGGTTCCATTAACAGAGTAATAGAGTACTGTTGTTTTTAGATAGCTTGGCCGGTGTTGGGCGCAAGTATTTGAGTAGAGGTGATGTAGAGTGCGTCAATTTCTCAGGAGACTTAGTATGTAATGGAATTTACGAAAGGGAACACTATGACCCAGCACTGCGACCTGTTATGATCTACTGCGCTAACTCTCAAGCTACGCGCATTCCCAAACCCACACCGTCTGACTACACTAAGGTTCGCTTCGTACCTAGGTTTCCAGCAGACAACTTTCCTCGTCCCTACACCAGCCTCCTCAGTGCGTCGCCAGCCGGCAATCGAGGAATGCTATGGAATGATGACGAAATGGAGAAATGGTGACAGAATGATGTAGATGCCTAATATGGGAAAAAACGGGAGAACGCCGAGAAAAACCACAACTGCGAACTTGTCCGCCACAAGTGTCACTGTGGATTTTTCAATGAAAAATCCCAGACCTGACCGGGACTCAGGACGCCTGGCAGAAGGGGGAAGGAGGAGAACTACATGCATGCTGACGTAAGTTATATCTATATCGAAAAAAAAAAGAAAACATTGGTAAAGTACTTGCACCTCATTGGCGAACACAATTTTTCCACTCATTGTTATCCAAACACTCGTGCTGAACACAATGCATTCTTCTCTTTTCACACTTCCACTCTCAATAAAATAAACAATGTCTTTATTGATTTCATTACGACATAAATGTTTTTGCAATAGTTAGTATACCACGAACTTGCACAAGGAAATAACTGAACTCTACAGGAGCTGCACAGCGACTAACCCATACACCCCTAACTTTCCTCATCAGTATAATATGGACTTGCCTGGTTTACTGCGCAGCCGGCCAAGCTGTCTAAACACAACAGTGCCAGAACTGAAAGTCACTTACTTTGAGAGGGTCGGTAATATCTGGATAATGGAAATAGCTGAACATAATCGTATACAATGTTAATCGTAATTGTGTTCAGAAAGTGTTGGATATTCCCATTGGAAACCTGAATTGAAAAGCATATCAAGTCTAAAATTTACCGAATTTGACTTTTTACCTGACAAATGTTGAGCTTTACATAGTCTACCATCCAGTAAAAAAGAATATACGCAGTCCGACTCTGAGCCTGTATGTTTTAATGATACAAATATTTATTTCAATACTCTTATATATTGCAAGCCTATATAGTTTTCATTCTCTCCTGAAAAATTTACTCCAATGTTTATAAATTCAAGTCTTCAATTTAACATATCGAAAGAGCTTACAGGTTTCAAAACTAAAGTTATACAGTATCATGTCTGAAGAGCGGCTTACTTTTTTGAATCCATCATTATGCCTGGATAATTAAAAAAACATCCCAGTCGCTCAACAATAAAAAAAAATCTGGATAAAGTAGTCCCGGAAAGGAACTGATTTTAAGATACGTAATGGGAGAAGATATTCCTCATGTCTTACGTCGGCAGAGCCGAAAGAGTTATGCCGTGAGTAGCCCCTTATCCAGTGTCTTAATTAGAAGCTTTTACCACAGATTTGAGAATTACCCGCAATTAGTGGCTAGCATTCTTCTCTCAGGTCGATGCCTTCTCGTGTGTTCCAACGTAAGCCGACACGCGTGAGCCTTCAAACTTTGTACGGTAATCAGAAGGTGCAACATAATACTAAACAGTCATGAAAACCAATCAATATTGGTGCTGCTCAGGAACTTTTCAAAATATTGGAAGACATACTACATTCTTTATATTTTTAAAAGAGCTCTTGTTGCCTTAATTTCGACGGGAAAATTTAATCATGTATTCAAAATAATTCTTTAAAATAATGTTATTTTATTTCCTCTTTCGGTAAAGCATCTGAATATGGACATGCCGCCACAGCACACGTTCAGATCTGTGCAGACAGAGCTAAATGGAATCCAGGTTGGCCTGTTCAGGCTACGTTTCTTATCTGATTATGCTGTCTGCATTCGATTGTTCATTATAGTCATATCCAGAAGCAAAGTAGTGGACCATAAATTATTCAGGAAAGCGCAATTCGATAAATCAAACAAAGGTAAATTCAATTGTGGTAGTTGACTTCGTAAAGGAAAAAGATTAATAATTCGTGTAGGACAAAATTCGCGACATCAAGGCTTAAGTAAACACTGACATTACTCATTCACGAATTGAACAGTGTGATCCGAAAACGCGTTCAGTTCACTTTTATGAAAGGACTGGACTAGTTTTTTTTTTTATCCATCGGTCTACGGACTGAGCAAGTTTTCAAGTGACATACACAATAACACAAATTTTTAGACAAGGATTGACGATGTTCTGGAAGAAAACATGCTTCAAATAAAGGATTGAAGCCTCAAACATGATAATATACAATAAAATCTTGGATTACGAGCATAATTCGTTTCGAAAACATGCTCTTAATCCAAAACACTCGCTCATCAAGGCGACTTTCTCCGTATAGGCATATATATATATATATATATATATATATATATATATATATACACACCCACTTATCAACGTACAATTTATTTATAGTCCTATTACTAGTAAACCCAGTTAAGACTAGTAATGCAAATTTTCTAAAAACAGGTATTAAAACTTTATTAATGTACGAAAAATCACAATAAATTCTTCAAATAAAGTAATTGGTTTGTTGCCTGCATGCAACATTTCGGACTTATTTCAATTTAGTAGAATACAGAGCACGGAAAGACAAGTCGGAGACTGTACTTAACTTATTTTACACAAAAAGTGGATTTAATCGGCTTTACTAGTAATAGGACGATGTATACATGGGTAGATCTTCTTACATTATATGCACACATATATTTTAAAATTTATTTTACATGTCTTTTAACTTATTTATTTCCCTCATTCATTTTTCTCTTACTTTCTAAAGGTATATTCCTAAGGATTTTATTATCTGTTCATTTGTAATTCTTGATAGCGTATTGTATACCTGCCGCCCGCAAGAATCAATGTTGATGCAACCGAGCGTAACTATAACTGGTAGAAAAGGTGGGTGGGGTAAGAAAGGGGAGTAAAGCAGTCGCTCTGAGGAGCTACAGTTCTGCAAGTCTGTACTAGACTGTGATTGTAGACAGTATCGGTTAATGAAATTATGTGGTTCCAAAACATACGGTGATAGGCCTATATACATTTTTGGCGAAAATGAGATCTTGCGATATGTTATGCGTTCTGATGACATCTTTATTAAGGCAAAATTTGACATACATATCTCTTACTTTTCTCTCTAATCCATTATTATGAAACGTGATTACTATGATTCTATACAGTCGTTCAAACTTTAAATTATCGCTCCTGAAACTGCAAGAAAAGACATATCACACGACTTGAGACTACAGAATTATGCGATCAATGTTGTAGAATATGTCCAAGTCAATTGTAAATGTGGAAAAATGTATTGCGAAGTTGAAAATTCTTCCTGGTCGCAAGTGACAATTGCAATGTGTGTGAAGTCTGGCACAATCTATACACCTGGCATATGATTCCTTCGTTTAGGTTTCTTAGCGGAAATATGTCATAGCAATTTATATCACGAACATGTAGGCCTACTAGTAGCAATGTAAATAAGGAGGAAAGGTTTACATCTTCTCAATTGGATAAGATACTATATGTTCTTAATCTCTTTTCTCATATTACTTTAAGTAGAGCCTCTATTTTCCTAACATAGTTTCATATCAATGCATGAAGCCTTTTAAATACACCATTTTCACTTTTGCCCTTTATGCTACAGTCACATATGTAAAAATGCAAAAAAAAAATGCAGTGTTATAAAGAAAATGATTTACCTGTTCTCAAGAGTACCACAGAATTACAAATCTCGTCTTAAATGAAAGCTAAAAGACCGGTAATAAATTTTGTTTGATGATTTTTAGAAAATTTAATTTGTACATTTTTATTTTTATTTTTTGCATTCTATGAACAGAAAGAAAAATTGCATGTTCATTTTTACTTATTCTTTAATTTGAAATTTGAAAATTTCCTCTTACAGAATTATTCAAGAATAATGTGAGAATATGACCTAAGAATTTTATTCAATTATCTATATTATTCTCTGAGATATTACATATTAAATATCGAAAAAATGTAAAACAAACAAACTTTGTATATTGAATGAAGAAGTTTGAGCACACGTATTTAGAAATGGCGTAAAAGTAATCATTTTCTTCCTAACGACCTTGAAATTTCGCTCAAATGAAGTTAATACTACGAAGTATTTCTGGGCGTTTCAGTATAATTTTTCAATAATAACCTACCTCGTATGTAATCGTGAAAACTTTGTAACTAATTCAACAGTTCATAGCATAAATACACGTCGAAAAACTGACTTTCATACTCCATCGGCAAGTCTATCGTGCTATCAAAAAGAAGTGCGTTATATGGCAGTAAAAATGTTTGATAGCCTCACTATCGATATAAAAAATAAAACTCAAAACACAAGATTATTTAGGGCCAAATTAAAGAAGTACCTAATTTCTCACGCCTTCTATTCGGTAGATGAATTCATGACATCCAATAACGCTTCATGAAATTGATACTAAAACTTTGAGTGTACTATTGTAAACCTCGTCTGTATCTATTTCATTTAGACTGTAACTATAAATTAAGACTTTATAATAGTATTAATTTTTTTTTTTTTTTACTTGTTCCATATTCTTGCTCTGAAGCAATGTATGAATACCATGGAATGTTAATAAATACAATACAATATACAATACAATAAAAAAATGTTAATTTTGGCACATATTTGGTCAATCCTGTAGGTCCTTCACCTTAATAATCAAGGGCCAGCTATTCGCCTGTTCGGACCCACCCGAGGCGATGAAATCTTAATGGCTTTCATTAGAAGGGAAACGTAACTTGCGCTCCTGTGTTCTATATTTATAGTAAGTAAGTAAATGAATCCTATTCCTGAAAGAACAAACTGCATACAAAATTTACAGTTCATTTCTTGCTAACATGAAAATTGAACTCTGATGGTGATCATCCTATCGTATTACTGAGTTAATGAATTCCGTCTTGCAGGTGCTCTCCGATCAGCAGTAATATTACTCAGAGTGAAATCCGGAAGATACGGGTATAATGAATTTCTCAAATATAAGCTACATAATCTGCCCATTCGACAGATATGTTTAAGAATAATTCTCTGTTATTAATTTAATTAAATCTTATTCTTGTAGAATCAATAGCAGCCATTGACCTGGTCACCAATTCCACTTAAGTCTTAATTTTTTTTGGGCAACAAGAGGAAACGTTGAATGTTCAGGAAACCGAAGCTGCGAAAAGTGTTCTTGTTATTGATACAAATGTAGTCCTGTTATCATGACATATTTCTTCTCAAAAAGTTACTGTTCGCCCAACAAAAAAAGAGACAAGGTGAGAATAGAACCATAAGTCAGTTCCCTCCATTTCACTTTTCCTTAATGAAGTAAATTTCGCATTTATGTCGCATTTAAGCACACTTAAATGCCATCGATCTGGGCCGGGATCGAACCCGGAACCTTGAGCACAGAAGACCAGCGCTATACCAACTGCGCTACCGAGGCCAACCTACTGGAGTAAGCGGAGACCTTTCTTCCACTGCTGCATATCATTAAAATGAATTAATTAAACTTATTTACTTATTTAATCCTACTAATTATTTACTTATTTAATTATTATTTACTTATTCACATATTATTTACGGTTACTTATTCACTTGTTTTTATTTGGATATTTCATGACGCTTTTTCAACTGCTATGGTTTTCTAGCGTCTGAGTTGGAGCAAGTGACGTCATCTAGCGATACGCATGAGGGGAGAATTTTATGCACGAATTGGTGGATCGCGCGGCAACCGAGGCAGAGTAACTCGAGAATGCGAAGGGGTAGAAAGTTCGCAGTGGTGTAAAACGATTCATAACATACCAGGCTACAATCTCAATTGAGCAAAAATCAGCAGTCGACAAGTTAAATTGGGAAAATTCGAGTGTGAAATGGAATGAAACGAGAAAATTCAAAACATCGAGGCATAACTTATGCAAAGCAAATGGGAGCAGGCTTATGAGCAATGGGTAACAAACGATAGGGCACGATGTTTACTATAACCTAAGTTATGGAAAATTATTATCTCTTTTTATATACTTAAATATTTCCTTATTTGTAATTAAATCTCAATTAAGGTGTAAAAATGAATAATAAACCTAGTATTGCTGGCAGAGCATTGGAAAGCGATGCCAGGGCAATTATTTTTATAATGTAGCGAAATGTTTGCAAAAATAAAATGGTTTAATTTGAAATATATTACGAGGCGTGTTCTTAAAGTACGTTCAAAAGGTTATAGTAAGTAAACGGGAAGATATTTACAAACTATTTTTGTTGCATTGTATTCCCCACACTTCTATTACTTCTCAACATAATCTCCACCATTATTGAGGCATTTATCGAGTCGTGGCACAAGTATTTCTATCCCGTCATTGCAGAAATCGACCGCCTGCGATGCGAACTACTCCCGCACTGCTGTTTTCACTTCATCGTCGCCATCAAAACGTTGAACACCGAGGAACTTCTTGAGGTGGAGGAAGAGATGAAAGTCACTCGGAGCCAAATCCGGGCTGTAGGGTGGGATGGTCAATTTGTTCCCACCCAAATTTCGAGATGAAATTTTGGGTGTCACGAGCTGTGTGTGGCCGAGCATTGTCATGAAGCAACACAACTCCGTCGGTGAGCATCCCACGTCTCTTGTTCTGAATTGCGCGACAGAGCTTCTTCAAGGTCTGACAATAGGTTTCTCTATTAATGGTTTCACCCCTAGGCAAGAATTCGATGATTAGGACTCGTTTTCTGACCCAAAAACAGTGCACATGATCTTGCGTGTTGATATGGTTTGTTTGAATTTCTTTTTCATTGGCGATGCAGTGCGCCTTCATTCCATGGACTGCTGCTTCGATTCAGGTGTCATGTGAGACACCCAAGTCTCGTCACCTGTCACGATATGGTCAAGAAACTCAACGCCTTGCTCACTGTAACGTGTGAGAAAGTTCAATGCACTAGAATCTCGTTTGGTTTTGTGTTCCTAAGTGAGCATCTTGGGTACCCATCGTGAGCACAATTTTCGATATCGTAATCGATCTGTCACAATTTTGTAGAGAACACTCCGCGACATTTGTGGAAAATTCAAGGAAAGCGAAGAAATTTTGAACCTCTTGTCCTCATGAATTTTTTCATCGACAGCACGCACCAAATCGTCATTGATCAAAGATGGCCGACCGGTACGCTGCTCGTCATGCACAGAGACGCGACCCTCGAACTTCTAACACATCTCCTGACCGTTCCATCACTAATGGCATCATCACCATACACCTCACAAAGTTGACGATGAAAGTCAGCTGGTTTGATGTTTCTCGCATTCAAGAAACGGATAACAGACCGCATCTCACAGTCGGCGGGGTGTTCGATCACTTTAAACATTTCAACAGATCACAACTAACCACACACACGGACTGAAGCTCTGAAACTTCATGCACAGCTTGCCTGAGGACTGAAGAAGAAAACACGCATGCGCAAAATAACAATTGCAGCGATGCGACGGTTATAATTGAAAACGGAACTTACTTTAAGAACACGCCTCGTATTAGTAAAGCTTCAGCTGGGTGAAGAGAATATTGAAGGAACCACTGGTTAGACCAAATTTTCAACCCCGGAGGGGAAGTCTGAAGAGAGACAGGAAAAATTGGAGATTGATTACTTTGATGATGGGGTTGTTAGAAGGAAAAAACACGACTATTATACTTTCGAAAAAACTGTGACAAGTTTGACAACATTTAATGCTGATTTACAGAACTGTGCAAATTTAAAATGCAACAGGGAATACCTGACAATACTCATGCTCTAACTACGCTCCAAATGGAAGAAGTGTGTGTCAAAAAACTTCTTACTGAAACATCCCGAGATTGTTTCCTGGCGTGCTAATTACTTTCCAGCAATTCGAAACTACCGTCAACAGAAGAGGGATATTATATAGAGTGCGGCAGTGGAATATGACGATTTTTATAGCCATGTTGCAGGACACTCAGGACGAATTAAAAGAAAACACATATACTGGGAGTGATCTAATACAATGCAATTTATTAATGTCTGATTATTTTTTTAAAAACTACATTTCGTAAGTAGCCTCCACGGCAACGAATACATTCCTGCAATCTGCTATGAAAGTTCTGCATAGCTCGCCCCAACAAAACAGGTTCGATGGCACTAATTTCGTTCTTTATGCTTTGTTTCAGCTGGATGATGGTGCGAGGTTGTTGCGATACACCCTACTATTGAGATAACCCCATAGGAAGTAATCAGCTCACACTGCTCATGACTCAATGAATTGTCTGCGAAACATGTTTCCAGAACGAATAATTTCACGATTTGGAGACATTGCCTGGCTGCCAAGATCTCCTGACTTGACTGCAGCTGATTACTTCCTATGGGGTTATCTCAAAATTAGGGTGTATCGTAACAAGCCTCGCACCATCATCCAGCTGAAACAAAACGTAAGAAAAGAAATTAGTGCCATCGAACCTGTTTTGTTGGGGCGAGTTATGCAAAAGTTCCACAGCAGATTGCAGGAATGTATTCGTTGCCATGGAGGCTACTTACGAAATGTAGTTTTTAGAAAGTAATCAGACATTAAAAAATTTCAGCGTACTAGATTACTTCCAGAATATGTGTTTTCTTTTAATTTTCCCCGAGTGTCCCACAACAGGGCTATAAAAACCGTCATATCCCACTGCCGCACTCTATATAGGCTATTTAGGTGAGACATGTGTAAATGCTCACCACGCGGTTGGTTCATGTTGGCAATCTGATGACGAAGCAGGAGTCACAACGTCTATTGGTAAAGGACCAAGACTGATTATAGCTCATGTAGGAGGAGAAAATGGCGTTGTAAAAAATGTCCTGCTAATGTTTTGATCAAAGCAGAAGACGGGCAACTATCATGACAATATGAACGCCTTCAATTTCACGATATGTTTAGAAACACAAGTTCTGCCTAATATGGTTTGTAAGTCAGTCGTTGAAATGAACAATGCGAGCTATCACAGCATGCAGATAAATAAAAAAAACCTACATCGACGATCCTATAGGACGGGATTCGCAGTAAGGATCGGAATTCGACATTACTACAGTAGTGCAACCCGTTCTAGCGGACTAATCGTCTGTGACGTTGTCTTCTCACTCTTCGGTCACGTGAGTTATATCAAATAGCCAAGGTTATTTTCTATCTTGTCGACCTATAATTTACGTTTTAAACGACATACTGTATCTCATTCATTGTAATATACTTATGCTAGGTTGTTAATGTTATTATATTAGTATATTTGTGTAACTAAACAAATACCACTTGTGCAGTTCATTCAATTTGGATAAATTCGCTCGTAGCTGCGCTGTTCTTGAATTTATTACCCAATCAACAATACTCGTGATAATTTTCTACAACATTCTCAATAATTCATTAAATTTGTGGTATTTTGTGTTGAATACCATGCAGCAGAATCCAATTAAATTAGCGGCTCTTGATTAGCATATGGTGTAAACTTTTAGCTGCCATTGTAAACAGATATTAGTTAAATATAGGTCTGTAAATCTATTGACAGCAACATAACATAGGACTAGAGTCCAAGTTTTTAAATCATTATTCAATTGTTTTCCATCGGCGTCTGCATCATCTCAATTTTGTTTCTTCATAGTCATCTTTTGCCATTTACGATTAAGTTACATTTAGAGAAATAGCTCTCGCTATCAGAATTTTGACATGTATGACTAAATACATACTATTTTATTTATCCACTCACTCACACACTCACTCACTCACTCACTCACTCACTCACTCACTCACTCACTCATTTAATCTGGCATAGTTAAGCCCATCAGGCCTTCTCTACCACACCACCAGAATACAAATAGATATAATTATACTAGAGACAAATGCAGAGAGAGAATGAAATAAGAAATAGAAATAAAATTACAGATACAAGTACAAAAAGCACAAATGCTAAAATAATAAGAGAAAAAACGAACACAAACACACGCACGCACGCACAAACAGTCCGCCAAAAAATGTATACACTCTTCGTCAGATTTTATCGAGAATTGATATTGTCAATTGATTTGAATTACGAGTATGTTGTAGTATGATATTTCGCTCAACAGATGTCGGTATTTTCATCACGGTAGTGAGAAAACAAAATGGCTGGAGCACGCTTGACGTTCGAGCAACGAAAATTCATTCTGAAGAGTTTTATGAGGTTTTGATAATGCCGTTGAAATGCAGCGTCAGTGGAGGCGGGAGTACGAAACAGAACCCCTGGGGGTTGTCAGTAATGCGTTTAATTAGAATCAAACGCATTACTGACAAGTTTGAGGCGCTTGAAACGATTTGTGATATTCACAAAGGAAGAATGGGAAGATCGAGTACAGCTACAAGTCCTGCTTCGTCGGCTCTCGTGTTGGAAAGGTTTGTTACTTCTCCACAGAAATCTGCTACGCAATGTGCACGTGAAGTGGAGATTATCAGTACAAGTGTACGACAAATTCTGAAAGCTGCTAAGTGGAAAGTTTATATCCCACGATTACTGCACGCGATTAATGACGACGATCCTGATCGTCGAATGCAATTTTGCGAATGGTATCAGCGAATGGTAACTGAAAACGAACAATTTGTGACGAAGGTAGTGTGGTCTGATGAGGCCCAGTTTAAATTTAATGGAACAGCGAATCAGCATAACTGCGTCTACTGGGCACCGGATGATCCACATGTTTATGTAAATAAGGCGGTCAATCTAACAGGGTTCATGTGTGGTGTGGACTATCATCTAGGGGCTTAATAGGACCCTTTTTCTTTGAGGGTATTGTCACTGGAGAAGTGTACCTCGAATGTTACGCACACCAATTTTACCAGGTGTATGTGCGCTTTATGGATCTGATGATGAGGTGATGGATAAATATATAATAGGATGCGAAACTGCGGTCAGCACCATCTGACGGCAGGGGGCTCAAATAAGATGATCAGCGCCCGACGTCGTAGATGGTGAACATTAGAACTACGTGTTGGGTACATTACCCAGAGTTCTCTACTTATCCGTTCGTTCGAGACGTTGCTCGAGAAGACAAGATGGCAGCCAGAAACTTGCTAATAAGTGGACATAAAGTGATACCACAGTCTAGTATATACAGTCACTAAGCTTGAGTTGTGAGGGTGCTAGGAACAATAGACTGTGCCGGTACTATTTTGCATTGTCTGTAATGAGGCGATATTAGCGATCCTATTAGCAAATATATATGGATGCATATTTACTACGTATTGAGCTTCGTGACTGTATATAGTAGACTGTGGTGATACAACGTGTGTGTATAAGTAGTGTATGTTAAACAGTGATGTTTATGCACGTTGTAAAAATAGTGTTATTGAATGTATTGTAAAGTAATAGTAATATAATAAACTGAACTATCTAAGTAATTTTTGCAGACTTTTCCATTGCACTGTATACTAAATACCCAAAGAACACAATCCCAATTATATAACCTTTTGCTTTATTTTCTGTCTCTGTCTGGTTATATTTTAATTGGGTAGTGTAAAACAGATAGTCTCTTTTGTCTTCCTGTTGGCTCTGGTAAGAATTTTCAGTGGAAGATGTGAGTAAAATGAAAATGTAAATGTTTTATTTTAAATTTGGTTAGTTTGAGAATAGGGATGACGGAGGGAGGGACGGAGGGAATACTTTCTGCATATTTTAACATTTTCGTCACCAGGTGCGCTGCTAAATGCATGGAGTAATTAGTTTTTATTTTCGCTACTTGGTGTGCTAGATGTAATAAGTTTTCCACCGCCCAATAGGTGGCAGCAAGATCAATTTCTACATTAGCGCCTCTAGCATGTGTTACGGGAAACTCAGCAAGTTTCGCAAGCTATTATATATTTATCCACTATGAGGTCTTCTACCAACAGGACGGGGCGCCACCACATTATCACAGCTTTGGATTTGTTGCGTTTATGAGCTTTCTTGACGTCAATATGTGTAACGTATGAAAAGTAAAATCTGTCTCTGAATGAGTCAACTACCTGAGGTTATTCCATTGTCTGTCGCTGTGTGGTATGGTCAGTACTGTTAGTTGGCGGAGTTTTCGAGCATTATTTATGTTCAAAGGGCGGAGTAGTGAAGTGTTCATTGAGGCGTTCTAATGAGATGCTGATTTGTTATGTCTGTCCTTTTGTATTCCCAAATCCCATTGAATTAATATTTTTCCAGATGTCCCTAGAGTTTACATTTGAATCAATTAGTCCGTTCATTCATTTCAGTTTGGTATTTCGTATTTCTTGACTCGTCATATTTGTTAGTCGTTTGTAATATCATAGGTTGTCATCAGTTTTATCCCATCTATATTTTCGGTAAGCGGCATCCCTGTCGATCATCACGTATTTTATCTTAGTTGTCATCCATGGTGCTGGACACCTTTTAACACGTTTAGTTTCCGTGGAGCGTGTTTGACGTACAGTGGCATAAGCAAAGACGTTATAATAGTATGGCATAAGTCCGTTAAGATTGTCCACTTTGTCGTCTACTGAGTGTGCAGTCCAGACCATGTGCCAAGGCAGCTAGCTGCACAGCATCCTCATAGAAACTAGTCTCGTCAATGCATTTCAAGTCGCGGAATGTTATTGTATTTGGCTTCATTTTAGGGCATTGCAGTGAATATTATGTTAGGTAAATCATGCACTGATATACCTGGTGCAGGCAATTCTCCGTATGACAGTACCCTGTCCGTGTTCTTAGTAATAATCAGGTCTCGTAACTTTTCGCATGTTGCAGTGTAATGCGTGGGCACAAGCGGTAAAATAGTCGTACCACAGTCTAGTATATAGGCTACAGTCACGAAGCTCAATACGTCGTAAATATGCATCCATAGATAGTTACCAACCACTAGGATCGCTAATATCGCCTCCTTAGATACAATGCGAAATAGTACCGGCACAGTCTATTGTTTCTAGCACCCTCACAACTCTACCTTCTTGACTGTATGTATACTAGACTGTGGTCGTACTATACGAGTCGAACATTGTCAGAATTTCTTGAGTAGCGGGCGACTCAGTGGCTAGCAATTTGGTATTGAAATCTCCCAAAATTATAACGTGTTCATAATGTGATTATAAGTCCAATAATGCAGTTTCAAACACCGTTGACATACTAAGTCTAAGGGCCACTGATTAAACATTTCTGATAGGAAGCGCAAATTTCTATAAACATAAATTTCTATAAACATAACTGAATATACTAGAGCTATCCACAGAAATCGTTGTCTTCTTGGGCTTTTCAAGCTATCAATAAATAAGTATTGCACCAAGGTCATTAGGCTTTATAAGGGTACCCATATAAAGGTACCTGTGCTCCACATATCCTTTCCAGCCAACCTCGTGGTGTAGGACACAAAGAAGGGAAACCGAATCACTATTTTGCTTTACAAGTCGATTGTTGCCAGATTCAAGTTATGAAGTTCAATGATATTACTGCAAATTTTCATACATAAAAAGAAAATGAAATAAAAAAAAGAAAAGAAAAGAAAAGAAAAAACCAGAAAGAAAGATAATTTCTCGATTAAAATGAGAATAGAATATCACAATTATCACCAAGGCTCTATTTTTTCGAAGATAAGAAAAATTCTAAAAAAAAGTCGCGACAAAATAAATGTAAACAAGTTCAAAACTATGACAATATATAAACAATCATTCTCACAATAATAATAATAATAATAATAATAATAATAATAATAATAATAATAAAATAAAGAAGGTAAACTTATGAATTTTAAATGAGGCGGTAGAGCAAGTGGACAGCTTCAAATACTTGGGATGTACTATAAGCAGTAACATGAACTGCTGCCAGGAAGTCAAAAGGAGGATAGCAATGGCCAAGGAAGCTTTTAATAGAAAAATGATCTGCGGACCTCTGAAAAAGGAACTAAGGAAGAGACTAGTGAAGTGCTTTGTGTGGAGTGTGGCATTGTATGTGGCAGAAACATGAACATTACGACGAAATGAAGAGAAGCGAAGCTAATAGAAGAAGCATTTGAAATGTGGATGTGGAGAAGTATGGAGCGTGTGAAATGGACAGACAGAATAAGAAACGAAGCTGTGTTGGAAAGAGTGGGTGAGGGAAGAATGATGCTGAAACTGATCAAAAGAGAAAAAGAAAATGGTTAGGCCACTGGCTGAGAAGATACTGCCTACTGAAGGATGCACTGGAAGGAATGGTGAACGGGAGAAGAGTTTGTGGCAGAAGAAGATGTCAAATAATAGACGACATTTAGATATATGGATCCTATGCGGAGAGAAAGAGGAAGGCAGAAAATAGGAAAAATTGGAGAATGCTGGGTTTGCAATGAAAGACCTGCACTTGGGCAGAACACTTGTGTAATAATAATAATAATAATAATAATAATAATAATAATAATAATAATAATAATAATAATCATCATCATCATCAGTCAAGGAATGACTTACTAGACCATCCGGCCAAGAGGATTTTTTTTTAATTAGAATCTCCGCGCATATCTGGTCTTTCTTTTGCTCTCAAAGTAATCTTGATTTGTAGCAATGGCGTACGCAGAATTTTGTCAAGGGGAGTCATTTATTGTTTACAATTTACAATATCGGTATTTTAATTTTTTGTATTACTATTATTATTATCATCATCATCATCAGCTGAATTTTCACAGAGAGATGTGAAACTAGTTCCGGGAAGAACGTTTGCGACAACATCATCACTCTGCGGCTGCGAATAAATATTTGTCAATGTGAAATGTTCAGTAACCTCGCGAGAATCACTACGCGATTTTTTTATTAAAAAAATTGTAATATTGAGCTTTGCGGTCACTTAGACATATCAAAGAACTCGAAACGATAATGTGAAGTCTATATTAAAAGTGTGAACTGTCAAGTGCACAAAACGTTAACTGAACGTTTCACAACGAAGTGAGAACTCTAACTAACGGGTGAATACCGCTCTTAAAATGAGTTTAAAATCGACAGTACACAATATTTAACACCTGCACTGCATAACTGTCAAAACAACCTTTTCAATTTCATATTGTTTCAGCTTCATTTTATTACAAGGTCGGTTCTAAGCGTTAGGTCTCTCTAAAATATAATTCGAATGTGCCGCATCACCAAGCACAGGGATTGTTATTGAAGAAAGGTTAGGAGGTTTATGCCTTATGTCGATGTAGATTTTGTTACTCGGACAGTGAAAAATTAGAGAAGGGAAAAAGATTATGCAAAAAACATTCTCAAATCTATATGTGTCATTTTTTTAAGTTCAAGGAGGGATCGAAACCCGGTAACCCCTCCCTTGTGTACGTCCTTGATTTGTAGTAAGTTTATAGTATAATTTTTTTGGATATCTATTTGGCTCCACACTTTCCACACATTTAAGTCAGCGTATTTAATAGTCTCTAATCTTGTCTAATAATATGAAACTAATAAATTCTTCTCTGATGATATAGTCATAATATTGCCAGTTTAATATTTAGCTATTCCATTTAGACCAACTGATATGACTCTAGAAAATCAAGAAATTAGTAACCGTCCCTTTTGCTGTATTTGAAACCGTAACAGAGTTCCACGCGCTATCAAAGCTTCACGGTTTCTGTCCACGCAATAATAGAATAATGGAAGATGAAGTACAAAATGCCAAACTGACATGGGCGCTGAGCTCCGTGCACATGGCAACTCATCCTGGCCTTCTCCTTTGTAGCTTGACATTGACACGAGAGGTTAGGTCGGTGCTGAGGTTTTTTCCGGAGCCTATGAGGGAGATGTGGTGAGGGGAAATTTCCCCTCTCCCTGCCCTAGATCGAATCCTGATCCTCCTTCCTACAGGGTGTTTTAAACTTTACAAACTAACACAAACAGGAAGTATCTACGTATAACAATTACTATCAAAAACGATGAGAGGTTTGTTTACAACTGTTTCTCCTTCTCTTCGCTCTCCCGTATCAAAAAGAATTTACGCAATATATTGATCCATTATTCAAACACTCCATTTACTTTTCGTTCCCGCCCACCTCAACACCCGAGTGTCTGAAGGCGGCTACTGATCGATACAAACGCGAAATACCTGCATAAGTGGACTATGCGGCTGAAACCAAGCATCCAATGCACGCGTGGTAGAAGCGGCGAATACTATACAAGATAGAAACAAAACATATTCTCTAGTCAAACATTATTCAAGCTTACCGTGAAAATAGGGCAGACAAACCCGGCAATAAAGTGTAAGTACCAACGAAAAACAAATAATGACCAAGTATTTCATTCATATCGAACCTCATTGAGGGCAACTGGTGATTATTATATGTATTTAAAACCTTAGATATCCCGGAAATAACTTAACAAATGGCTCGCAAAGAAAGAGTGGGATGACCATCAGAGTTGTATGGGGCAGGGAGTGTTGGAAACAATGGTTACTTTAAAGCAGCAGCAATAATAATAAGTAGAGACCGGAGTTTAAAAGGAATCCCCCCCTTTTTTGTTTCAACACGAAACATGAAATTAATTACGATGTTCAAAACTATATTCCACCGACCAAATGATGTGGTTTTTTTTTACTTTCCTTTTTTTACCTCTTTTAGTACATATTCCCTTTTTCCTCTTTTTTAAAAACCTCTTATTTTGGTCCTTTTATGACAGACTATCGCAAACATTTACATAATTTTTCCTATATTTTTCCTATAGGCCTGTAACTTCGTGAGCAAGCGAAAATAAATACCATTCTTCTTCTGATTCCAGACATAGAAAAACTAATAAAGTGTGCTGATTTAGAGTTCAGGATAAAAAGAAAATTTTCATCTCTGGTTTCAGTTGATGTTGAGCGGTCATTTTTTGTTTATAAAGATATTCTGTTGATTGATTGATTTTGGTTCACGTTAAAACTTTGTTTAAAAAACTTAAAATTGTTTAACGACACGTTAAAAGTGTTAAATTTTTTTAAAAGGTTATGTACCTTAGACAGACGGCCCGTTTCGACGCCGGTTCTGCGTCATCTTCAGTGCCCTACGAACTACTGATGTTCCTGTTGATCTTGCATACTGCCATTTGCATTCGTCAGTTGTAGGGGTGGGGGTGTGTTGCTCCTATGGTGGGGGTGGTTGTGTGCTATGTATCATGATGTCGAATAATGTGTGGGTATTGAACTGTAATTGTGTATTAAGTATATGTTGTGGGTGTGTTATTGTATGCTTGTATATTTCGTATTGTTCTAAGATGTTTAACTGTGGACTTTTTGGTGTGATGTGTAGAATTTCCATATCTGTTTCTATATTATTGTAGTCATGATTATTGTTGATAATATGTTCTGTGTAATTTGATGTGATGTATGGTTTGGTTATAGCTTTCTGCATTCAAAGAGGCAGAATCATATTGAAACATATTGAAATGTTGAATGTGATCAAATACAATACTTTTCTTATGTTTTGAAGCGATAAATATAAGCTTGTGTGTGCTATGTGTATCCATGAATGTGCTGAAGTGTGTTTTCAATTAAAATAGCACTCTTTTAAGGGAGTAATATAGTCCTTTTTATGTCCTCTTTTTGACTATATCAAATACAACAATTTCCTTATGTTGGGAAGCGAAAAATATAAGCTTGTGTGTGCTATGTGATGTCCATGAATGTGATAAAGTGTGTTTTTGGGAGTAATTTAGTCCTTTTTCAAGTCCCTTTTTGGCTATAACGTTCCCTTTTTTGTCCTTTTTTTAAGAAAACTTTCCCTTTAAAATCCGGTCTATAATAATAATAATAATAATAATAATAATAATAATAATAATAATAATAACAATAATAATAACAATAATAATAATAGTTTATTATAGGATTCTCTACTGTGCTGCAGTTTCTCTGTCAAACAAATTATAACTGTAAAAAATTATCATGCTGTTCATTTATTTTTTTTTCCATTGTTCCCTATCTAATATATGTGGATCTTTTAGTTCTTTCAGTTTTATAGTAATAATAATAATAATAATAATAATAATAATAATAATAATAATAATAATAATAATAATAATAATATCATCCTTGCATGTATTGGGCCTAGTGGCCCGTTACGGTCCCTTGCCAACGCTTGAACGGTCTGCCCACCCAAGGATCTCTTGCCCACAGGATAATAATAATAATAATAATAATAATAATAATAATAATAGTAATATCAATAATAGTAATATCAATAATAATAATAGTAATAATAATAATAGTAATAATAATAATAGTAATAGCAATAATAATAATAATAATAATAATAATATCATCCTTGCATGTATTGGGCCTAGTGGCCCGTTACGGTCTCTTGCCAACGCTTGAACGGTCTGCCCACCCAAGGATCTCTTGCCCACAGGATAATAATAATAATAATAATAATAATAATAATAATAATAATAATAATAAAAGTAATAATAATAATAGTAATAGCAATAATAATAATAATAATAATAATAATAATAATAATATCCTTGCATGTATTGGGCCTAGTGGCCCGTTACGGTCTCTTGCCAACGCTTGAACGGTCTGCCCACCCAAGGATCTCTTGCCCACAGAATAATAATAATAATAATAATAATAATAATAATAATAATAAAAGTAATAATAATAATAGTAATAGCAATAATAATAATAATAATAATAATAATAATAATAATAATAATAATAATAACAACTGTTAGGTTACAAGCTGCCACTTCGTTCTCTGATAGGTTCAGCTCCTGATCACATACAAATCAGATAGGCCATTCCCATGTTATTAAATGGCAACATAATGAGAAAAACAAACAGAATCTCCACCATCGAAAAGTCATTTTTTGTAACGACTGGGAGTATAGTGAAACTGATAAAAGTGGTTGCCTTGAAAGTCCATTAGGCTGATCAATCTGTTGTATGTGACCAGGAGTTGAACTCAGGTGTGGGCGCAGTCGAATGTCAACAGCGTGACGTTGATTTCTCAACCAGGATAGCACGAAATGGAACGCGTCTCATAAGTTTGCCGATAATTCTAACAGTCATTAAACTGGACAACCGTGAGAGTGTAATTCACAAGTGGCAATGTCATTCACTATACTAAATCCAATTTCAGCCTCTTCGCTGCTAATGGTGATGAGAATTCGCGATTTTTTCTACTTTGGCTATAGTTAATGGCAAAGAGGCATTGTTCTTTTCTATTAAGTTATTCACCACGAAATCTCGGAAATCGTAATTATAGAAGGTGTCCAACAAGCAGTGTAAGACTGCTAAATTGGTATATTTTCAATCGATTGCTTTAGCAGAATGTAGAACAGGAGATGGTTAAATTAGAAAAGTGCTTTTTTCTAATCGATATTTCCTATCGAGCAATTTTAAAAAAGGGCACGGAACAAATATAAATATTTAACAAAGGGCTCGTGAGAGCCTTTGCATGTCCTCTCCAGCATACCATTATTTAAAGCGTCATTGAAATATAACGTTAATTCAGAGAGAGTTAAGATAAAGTGGAGATGGAACGAATTTGGCTCAAAAAGTTTCCCAACAAAGATCTTGCTTCACCAAAATCCCACCGTCTTTTGAATTTCAATTCATCCATTAAGGCTCATTTTGGCCCATTGTGCGCCCTATATGCGACGATTGTTTCAGTGCGATAGGAGTTTCGGGTGGTATTCGTGAATCCGATGCTGATAGGAGGCCATCCTCCCTCAGTCCTAACAGAGCCAAGCCTCTTCTCCAGACGAGTACCTCAAAAGCCCTAGACCCGGATTCTCAAACCCGTAAATCTTATATAGGGTAAAGATTGGTAATATTGTATTACGAGTAATATTGTGATAGTTCTTTAGAATTTATTACAATTTTACTGAGCGAGAGAAGGACCTGTTTTGTGCAGCAACTTGTCCATGAACATTCCCTTAATACTTTGACACAAAAAACCGATCTTCCTCTCGCTCAATAAAATTGTAATAAATTATCAAAAAACTATCACAATATTACACATATCATAATATTACCAACCGGGGATTGAACCTGGGTCGCCTGGATAGGAGATACAGATGAGGCTGAATATACATGTTACACTTCAAAAATCCCATCTATATTTCGACATACGTAGGCCTATCCCGTATCAAAGTTCAACAATGTTAACTGGAATAGCAGGATAAATCTACCTAACTTCGTGATACTAAGGATTTTTAACGAAAAATCTCACACATGGTTAACATGAGTAGTGTTTTAATTTGTTTCACTGCTTAGGCCTTCATACATTCTATTTGACCATTCTAAAATCTGATTCCCAAAGTAATGAAGACGTAATTAAACCAAACTGAAAATATGTTACATGTATCTTATTTTGTGATAGTCTACCTAATTTCGTGATAGTGGATACCTATTTCCGTGACAGTCAATGTTTCATCCACAATATTTATTCTCTGCCACTGCCAAAATCTCCTCCCGTTGCACACTCATCTGAAATATTTATTCCTCGTTAATGCATGTTTTTCTTCACTTGCTTATTCACTACACATAAATACAGTGGGTGGATTCCTTCAATCTACAAATTGGAAGTTTTCATGGTACCAGTGAAGACAAAAGCAGCACTGAATTCATGAGCCTTTGTTTTTATCATTTGCCGTATTTCTCTTTATATGTACGACAAAGCTATTCCTCAGGTTTTCTTCTTCACAATTTTATTTTTAATGCTTCAGACTACTTGTGTTTGGTTCGATTCCTGAAGATACCTTTTTGTTGTTCCCAAACGATCTTCCCATTTTCCCAACAGGCACTGTTTAAGCTTCGTTCCCACTACGTTTCACATACGGTAGGGTAGTCCTTTAGTGTGCCCCAGGGAATCCAAAAGTCTTTGACAGCTTTATACATAGACCACTTTTCTACTAATTCCATCCGAAGAGCGTTTTTCAGGCTTTGAGTGTTGCAATTTTAACTTCTTAGGCATAAGAGACATTAAGGGGAAACTTATGTGAGTTTTAAATCTTTTACAATATCCATCCAAAATTTATGAATTTTAAACCACATAAACATGCCTACAATACTATCATCTGTACAAAATTTAGTGCCATTAGAGCTAATAGTTTTGAAATAATATTTTTAAATGTGTTTTATATTGACGTCACTAAAAAGGCTCTTTGTGTCACAATTTTTAGTTCATACTAGCTCAAAAGCTTCAAAATAGTCATGGGAACATAAATTAATTAGTTTTTTGAGCTCGGTCTAAATAGAGTGTCGCAATAAATTTTAAATAGATTTTCTTAATTTTTCACTATTATTTCACCATAGAGTCCCCTTCTACTGCATTTTGCTCCTCTATTCACATGATTTATTTTTTTATGTGGAGTCATTTTACTTGCAGAAATTCATAAAATCGTAAGAAAATCACTCATTTTGGTAAGCTTCCTACTCTTCATTGCACTTAAGAAACGGATATTAAATATGATGGATTTACACCTTCGTATATTAACATTAGTTTATAGGTAAAGGTAAAAGGTAAAGGTATCCCCGTAACATGCCATGAAGGCACTTGGGGGGCATGGAGGTAGAGCTCCATGCTTTCCATGACCTCGGCACTAGAATGAGGTGGTGTGGTCGGCACCACGCTCTGACCGCCTTTTACCCCCGGGAAAGACCCGGTACTCAATTTTATAGGAGGCTGAGTGAACCTCGGGGCCTTTCTGAAAGTTTGGCAACGAGAAAAAATCCTGTCACCACCCGGGATCGAACCCCGGACCTTCCAGTCCGTAGCCAGCTGCTCTACCAACTGAGCTACCCGGCCGCCCAACATTAGTTTATAACTATAAATAATATAAAATATTTAGCAGTAATAAGATAATAGCCTTTGTTTAAGAGAAGTGCAGCAGCACAACCGTATCACAGAACTTTCTACATATAAATGGATGGTGACGCCAAACGAGAGTGAGTCAGACCTTCAAACTGTCACAGAATTTAAATCAGGGCTGGGTACCAAGAGCGAATTCTACTCTCTGACGGTGAGCCATAAGTATGACTTCTCTTCAACCCCTTTCATCCCCGCCGAACACAGCGCAGTGTTGATGCTGTGACGGATGAATATTAAGTATCCCTGTTTAGAATTTGGATTCGCTCCCGGTGCCCAGCCCTGGTTTAAGCATTGGATGCTACATGTGCAGCAAACTAACTTTATATATTATCACGAAATTAAATAGATTTACCCTATTTATTTTTGGGAAAGAGTCAACATATCAATGTTTAATGATAATTGGATTGGGCACATTAACCAAGCACATTTAAAAGTAAAAAGTAAAGGTAGCCCCTTTACATACCATGAAGGCACTTGGGGACATGGAGATACAGCTCCATGGTTTTCTTGACCTCGGTATTAGAATGAGGTGGTGTGGTCGGCACCACGCTCCGACCCCATTTTTATCCCCGGAAAAGACCCGGTACTCAATTTGATAGAAGGCTTAGTGAACCTCGGAGCCTTTCTGGAAGTTTGGCAACGAGAAAAATTCCGTCACCACCCAGAATCGAACCCTAGAGCAGCTGATCTACAAACTCATTGTGAGCTATCTTGTAGCTCGCTTTAAAAAGTAGTAGTACAGTAGTATATATATATATATATATATATATATATATATATATATGTGTGTGTGTGTGTGTGTTTAATCTGGTAGCTAAGGCCATCAGACCTTCTCTTCCCCTCTAACAGGGGATTACAACTACAATATTAAGAGTACAATTACAATTATAATTACAGTGGACTCTCCTAAGTTCGACAGAACAGAATTGAAAGTTCAGACCAATAAGGGTAGTGGGTGTGGCAGGTGAAATGAATACAAATTCTTATTGGTTATCCATCAACGAATACAGCACTGTACTTGCATTTCCTGCCTGCCCCGAGACTTGTGTATGCGCTTCTATTACCACAGTGGGTTTCGCCAGTTCCGTCTTACAAACGGCACAATTCTCAAAGAGAAAAATAAGAGTTCATTAATTTAAAATCAGTGATCAATATGGATGTTCTAATCAATTAAATATTCTGTTTTCCTTTAACAAAAGTATCACTACAAGACAGAGGACCAATTTCCATTCAAATGGCAAACCCATTTCTTAGTGCCCGTATAGGGGCGTGTCTAATTCTCTTATGTAAGCAGTCGAACTGTAGGATGTCGAACTTGATTTCTGTCGAACTTACGAGCTTCCACTGTACAATTAATATTAAATTTACAAATACAATAAAAATCAAAGTACTAAAAGATTAACTGATTAATAGAGCCTTTTATTACTTTGATTTTTATTGTATTTGTAAATGTAATATTAATTGTAATTATAATTGTAATTGTATTCTTAATAATAGTAATAGTACTTGAATCAAATGACTCAAAGCGATATATTGTAAATGTGTTTGACGTAGGAAAGAAACGCAATCGTCACTAGTTACAGAGGTGGTAAAACGAAGATTTAAAATAGAACTATAATTAAGCCTAATGCTTCTTCCAACCGCTCGCGAATATTCATCTCCGCTATAAAAGTAAGACAAAAGAAGAAGAATAAAATGACTGTGAATTCTACAGAACATACAAGGACAAAGAGAATGAAAACTGTAACATGCTATGTACTATAACCGGACTGGCAGTGCATGGCTACAGTCACAAAATTAGTAGAACACATTACCACGACCAAAAAGAAGATTATGTATGATCAATGTGCATGAAACAATCCAGAAATATTGCGTAACGATGTGTAAGAAACGAAAATAAAACATCGATCCTGACATAAAGCAAAGAGTAACCTAAATACAATTCCACCGCTTTGGAGTAACGGTTAGCATGTTTGACTGTGACCCGAGTTCAAATGCTGGTTGGGACAAGTTAGCTGGTTGAGGTTCATTTCCGAGGTTTTCCTTCAACCGATTGAAGCATAATTGCTGTGTTACGTTCGGCGTTGGACCTCGGATTCATTTAAACTCTATCATCATCGTTTAAGTTTCTTTCCCGCATTTTGGGCTTGTTTTGATGTAGAGTAGCTGCGGACCGCTACCGAATTTGGATCCCGTTGTATGTGGTCATTAGTTGTTGGTGGTAGTGCTATGTATAGTCGGGTCAGCTTACTTCATACCGTAAGGGTGAGACCTAACCATTTTTCTCCCATTACTACATATGCTAGTGGATTGTGGTGGTTTTCTAGTTTGCAGGTTGAATTTTCTTTTGCCAACTTAGTTTCGAATTTCGATGCTGACAAATATTACAAATGGTAGTGATTTTGTAACTGATATGTTGGCAGCTGAGACAAATATCGACAATATTTGTCGGTACTGGAGTTCCATGCAATTAAAATTGTACTAGATTTCTGAACTGGTTACTGAAAGCTAGTGAAATTTGAACATACTAATAATTAATTAATATCAGTATAAATATTAATATATAATAGTTATTTTATGTGTTGCGTTGTGGTTATAATTCAAGACTATAGTCAGGTAAGTTTTCGGAGATAGTAGGCCTACTAATAATTTCATGTGGTCAAACAAAATACATTTTTAGGTTAGGTCTCGTGAGTCAATTGTTTAGTCAAACCAATGAACTTCGTATTGCCAGACAAAATCCTTGACACGTTGATCCCTTTCCCATATAGTTTGCCTACGAAAATATGCTACAAATTATTGAATTATTTAGAATAACCTTCCAACACAAAGTACGGTAAGGAAATAATTCATTTAGTACGTAGGATTGTGTGACATCTTGTAACAGTTGGCAACACTGACAAGACGGAAATGTTTGCTGTTTAGGAACTGTTCTTATGTAACCCTTATTATACCGTGGGCTCTCTTCTGGGCTCTTGGTAGCTCGTGGGACTTGGGGATGAAGGATCGCGGTGATGCTTATGCAGAAAACTAAAGGGACTGTGCAGGCTGTAGGGGAGTTCGGAGACGGCGTTTGTTTTTTTTTTTTTTCATACTAGAGATTCGTTAGTGTAGCATGCGCAGTCACTATTTTCCAGAACTCTTGTTAGAGTTTGATGAATTAATGTACCATACATTTTTCTGTTTGTCTGTTTTATTCTCTATAACGTACGTGGATATTTATACTTTTAAGACAGCTTTCACGGGAATTAATATCTTGTTTACTTTCTGGTTGCTGTGGTTGTTGTTATCGTAATTTATTCTATACACTATCAAATTGATAATTTCATTTCTCTTACAGCTCCTATATTTATCACGAAAGCCAAGTTTCTAAATAATAATATTTACTATTTTCACATAGCGAACCGCAAAGTTTGGAACAAAGAATACATAAAGAAAGGTAATAGAGAATTGAAAGACAAGAACATGGAGCGAAAAGACGTGGAAAGAGAGCTTTTAGTGTTCCTACTGCAATTGAAAGTTTTATGTCGCAAAGGAAATTCTCAATCTTAAATACTTGGCTGGAAAATAAAATTAGGCATAAAGCAGATTTACCAAACCATGAGAGAAGTAGTCAGTCATCGACTGCATATAAATGAAAATACACTTTTGTACTTTACGTTGTGAATTCCTGTCTGAAGATTTATCACTTCCGCCACAGAAGAATAGATTCTCACAAAAGATGAGACAACAAATTATCAAGATTGGTCGTTCTTCCTTGAAGTATTAGCTGTATACTTCTGCGTACCCCCTATTTTGTCTAGGAAATTTTCTATAAAATAATTTTTTCACAACTTCCAGACACACGATATGATTTTACAGTACTACCGTTTATTTGGAAAGAAAATAATATGCTTACAATATCATTCTAAACAAAATTATATTTTAAATATTTATATTACTTTCAAAAAAGGTGTTCGTGAATAGACAAAATATGACTTACATGATAGTATTGTAATATAGGAATAGTCATTATATGTGAAAGTGTTTAAAATAAATGGCCACCCTGCCTCAATCCTAAAAAAAACGCAGGTCCCATCCTAGACGAGTACCTAAAGAAACCTCAGGGCCCGGAGTCCCAAGACCTTAAATCCTACATAGCGTTAGAAATGCATAGGCCTACTACAGGAAATATTTCACCCCAGTCTATTTTTAACTATTGCAGATCATAGATGAAATAAGATAAATTAATACCGTTGGTGGAATGCAGAGGGAAACGGCACCAACCCGAGAAAACCCTCTGCAACATCTACTTTGTCCACCACAAATTCCATCACAACCTGGCAGGAGATCGAACCCGAACCGCGCTGATGGAGGCTAGACGAAATCAAATGCCTTATTTATTGGAAATATAAAGATTATCTTCTGTGTGTACGGTCAGCGCGTCTGGCTGCGAAACCAGGTGGCCCGGGTTCGAATTCCGGTTGTGTCAAGTTACCTGGTTGAGGTTTTTTCTGGGGTTTTCCCTCAACCCAATACGAGCAAATGCTGGGTAACTTTCGGTGCTGGACCCCGGACTCATTTCACCAGCATTATCACCTTCATTTCATTCAGACGATAAATAACCTAGATGTTGATACAGCGTCGTAAAATAACCCAATAAAATTTAAAAAAAAATCTTCTGTGTGTAATCCAAGATAGAAAAGTTTATTTGATTGTTTGTGTGCACAGTGAATAATAAGTTTGTCTTCTGAATCACAGGTAACGAAATAAAAGGTAATATGCTAAGAAATCTTTAGCTTGAATTTCTTTGCTTGAAGGGAATTGAAGGGTTCAGAGCCATAGTGGGCCAAGCGCCATTTATTAAAAACGGAGAAAACAAGGGTTAAAGTAAAGTTAATACCATAGTTTAGTGCAGATTGACATATCATTTAGTTTTAATGTATATACTTTACATTACTTGCTATATTTTTTATTTTATTGGGTTATTTTACGACGCTGTATCAACATCTAAGTTATTTAGCGTCTGAATGAAATGAAGGTGATAATGCCGGTGAAATGAGTCCGGGGTCCAGCACCGAAAGTTACCCAGCATTTGCTTCTATTGGGCTGAGGGAAAACCCCGGAAAAACCTCAACCAGGTAACTTGCCCCGACCGGGATTCGAGCCCGGGCCACCTGGTTTCTTGCTATATATTTCCATAGAATTATGGTAATAACTTCATTTTAACGATTGTTTTCTACGGTTTTAGTAAATGGCGCTTGGCCCACTATGGTTCTGAACCCTTCAATTAGACCAGGGCTGGGCAACGGGAGCGGAACCAGTCTCTAAACGGGGACGCTTAATATTCATCCGTCACTGAATGACCGCTGCGCGGTGTTCAGCGGGGAAGAAAGGGGATGAAGTGAAATCATATGGCTCCCCGTGAGAGAGTAGAATCCGCTCTTCCTGCCCAGCCCTAAATTAGACAATTAAGGCCGGTGTCTCAGACATATGTCGTGTAAATGTAATATACTCTTAAACGAGAGAGCAAAATTTACCAAAATTTATAAGTAGCAAAATGAAACTGCCTGCGCGATTTAATCACGCGTACTTTTATTTCACTCACCATCATTCATGCCATTCAATTCGCAAAGAAACTGGTAATGCAGAGAGCTATTGTGAAGATTTTCATACTAATTCGCAACGTTTGAAGATTGACTGAAAAATATCTAAGTTATAGGGGTAAACTGTGAACCAATTAAATGACATTACTAAAAGAGCTTTGTTGTCAGGATTCATAAATACCCATGAGTTGTAGCCCATTAGCCCCAAAACAGCGCTACAATCTCCATATTTCCTACATTTCCTTTTAACTAAATTTATATTAACGAATTATACATTATCATGTCACTGATACTCTTTTATTGAATTTCATATTTTAAACGCAATTATCGCTTGCTGCAACATGAAACTCGCAGCCCGGTGATAGTCTGAGTAGTCATAAATCATGAAAACAGTGTTTTAAAATGGTTATTTCATGACACTTTATCAACTGCTGTGGTAATCTAGCGTCTGAATGAGATAAACTTGATAATGCCAGTGAATGAGTCCAGGGTCCAGAGCCGAAAGTTACCCAGCATTTGCTCTTAATGGGTTGAGGGAAAACCCCGGAAAAATCTCAACCAGACAACTTGTATGAACGAGAATTTGTAACCGGGACCGCTCGTTACACGGTCAGGCATGCTGTTACTCCACAGTGGTGGATCGAAAACAATATTTGAAAATCGTTTTTAAACGGCTCACCGCATAAGCTACAACTAAGTTGTTTTTCAAACTTGTTCCCAGTTTTTAACCGACGAATAACACGTAGTTCTAGAGGTGGGAGGGCCTGAACAGCGTTGACATAGTGACACAAAACGAAATATTTCGCTGGCAATAAAATGAGCGACATATTCTCAGAGATAATGTAGCAAAAATGATCTCACCAAACCATGTCAGTTAAATGTAAATTCCTGTACCATCAATTAGTTTGTGCGTTGTTACGTTTCTCCATTATTACTATTAAATTTGAGCCGAGATGAGGAAAACTGCAGGATGCTTCTTTTTTCTTCGAACGATACCCATTTGACAAGCACGGCCGCTTTTAGGTTTATTGTGCAACCTCCTCACATACAGTAGAGATGATTTAGTTAATTCCTTAGGATCACTTTTCAAGCACGTGATTCATTACTTAGTGCCATCTTATCGATTCAACCACAGATCCAAGTCTGACAGGAGAGCATACCTCCGCCTCCCTGTGATATTCCTCTGCAGCCTTCTCAGATCGATGAAATCTGTTCGCAATTTACGTGCTTGAGTCTGTTGCATCCTTAACCAGAGGTGCACGCCGCCGCTGATTCTGCGATCCACCAAAGCGCCATCTATTCAAGGGAACTACACTCCCCCGTTAAACCGCAGTCCGCTTACTGAAGCCCCTATGGCTTCTCTGGGGTATGTGCAGCTCTCGCAGACAATACGATCTGTAGGTGGATCTCGGAACCATGCCCACCTGGTCAATTTGTAACTATTAAAGATGATTAATGAAATGATGCTAATGAAGGCAAAATGATTCCGAGGTCCAACAACGAAAGTTACCCAGCAATTTTGATTCAAGCGGTTGAGGGAAAACCACGGAAAACCCAACCAGGTAACTTCTCACCATCGGGAGTTGAACTCAGACCCGCTCGTTTCACGGTCAGGCAACCTAACCGTTACTTCAAGGCGGTGGACTTCAGGATGCTTCTTAGTCGAATACCGGAGAAATGAAGACATTCTGGAGGAACTGTAAATTAATTTCATTGTCCAATATATCAACCAGTATAGGCTTCGGTGGACAAATCATGTGGAGAGGATGAACCCTGCTAGATGGACAAACCAAATTCTATCGTATGTTCAAAGAGGGCGCTGAAATTTGGGAAGACTTAGAAAGCGCTTGTTGGAGACCATAACGGATCAACAAGAGCCTAATTCTGGACAATGAATGATGACGACTTAAATTTCACACTATCCTCTCGTAATACTTATGCTGAAGACAATAGCGACAACCTTAAGGTGCTGAAGAAAATTTGAACTTGAATCACTATGTGGTAAAAATATCTCTACTAGAGCCAGCAACGTGTTGCTTCCATGGTGTTAGAATTTTGGATATGCGCGCCGTAGTTGGATACAGAAGCGTTCAATATTTCATAGTTATCTATCTGCTCCATTATTAGGGAAGATATTATGGAAAGGAGGGCTTCTCTGTTGAATCCAAGACGAAGAGCTATTCTCCAGGACTTAGTAACGAATCCAACAGAGAAGTTTCCCTTTCCTTATCTTCGATGGCATGGCAGCCAATGAACTTGGTATGTTTATGGATCTATGATAGAACGCAAAAATATCTCGTACTACGTTAAACAGTGTGGTAGTTTCAAAGTATACTACAGGGTGTCCATAAAGTCTGGAGTCATAGGACATAATACACATACATACATACATACATACATACATACATACATACATACATACATACATACATACATACATACATACATACATACATACATACATACATACATACATACATACATACATACATACATACATACATACATACATACATACATACATACATATTAACATTAAAGACTGCGTTCTACATGTCTGCCAACATTTTCAACACACGTTCTCATACGTTTTGCTCAATTGCTTTGAATTGTCTTCAACATACGTTGGTTAAGAGCAGCACATGCAGCAATAATTCTTTGACGGAGATGTTCCATATCCCGAATTTTTTCTGCATAAACCTCAGATTTCACAATCCCCCAAATGGCAAAATCTATAGGGTTTAGGTCTGGTGACCTTGGTCCCCATTCCACAGGCCCCTTCTCCCAATTCAGTGTCCGGGAAACATTTCATCCAGCCAGTGCCGAACGAAACCTGCATAATGAGGTGGGGCCGCCCCATCTTGCATAAACCACTCTGGATAGTCGATACCATGAAGTTCTGGTACCATTTCATCGCCCAACATCCTGAGATAATGTTCTCCAGTGACTGTTGAGTCAAAGAAGAATGGAGCAACAATCTTATCGTCCCATAAACCACACCATACCATCACTTTTGGAGAGCCCTGCCTTTTACTGTCGATGTACCAGTTTGGGTTTGCTTGTGACCAATACCTCAAATTTTGTTTGTTCACCTCCCCATACGTACAAATTTGCCTCGTCTGAGAACATCACTGTTTCCAGAAAAGATGGATTTACTGCTATTTGGCGCAGGAACTATTCACACATCTCAACTCAACTCAAAATAGTCATTCTCCTATGATTCTAGACTTTATGGACACCCTGTATGCTTCTTGCTTGGTAGTTTCTAACACATAGAAGCAGTGTAGATGTGTTTATATCTGTTATTCAAACCACACAATTTGATATGGCCTTTATTACGAGTCTGTGCTTCCGAGTTTTTCTGCCTACAAAATCAACTCGGCTGCCTAGTCCCGTATGAGATACTACTGTGCATATGGATAGGAATAAGATTCGAGATGGAAGTAAATGTTTCAAGTGCCAATGACAAACCTGCAAAAGTCATGGAGGAAACCGAAACAATGCAGCGCCCATAAAACTTTAACGTCTTTCTTATATCATGTTTACTGGGATTTAATGTGGAAGCCACAACAGCGCTTCCTATGCACTGTATGTCACGGATACTGCACTCGAGTTTCTGAGTTCGAAATATATTGGCATTCACTGGTACAAATTTCAGGATGAAATATGTCTCTATTCGAAAGCCATTGTATTTATGGCTAACAGAGATTTCGATAATGTATTAAAGTTACCAATAACTGCTACTTCAAGTCTTATCACAATGATACGAGGCTCATTTATAAATGTACTGCAATCCTTTAATTGGAAAAGAGTAATAAAATCGTTCAGTCATTGTAATGTTTTAAACCTATAAATTTCAAATATCTAATTTATAGTAGAGACGGTGGAGATAAACTGTCGTGTAAAGTGAACAATCACCGATAAAAAGACGTGTTAATTAAGTAAATTGAAGACAGGCAACTTTGTCCTCGCAACAAAGGCTAATTAAATATTGAGAAGAATACGTGACGTCAAATGCATGAGCGCTGCTCATTCGGTCCTCAAATTTTGTCAATATTATTGTATCCTCTTTTTGTATTGATTGTATTATTTTATTTCTATTTTTGTAATTATATTCTGTATTCTGTATATTTAAATAATAAATCATTTATTGTTGTTATTATTATTATTATTATTATTATTATTATTATTATTACAAATGCGACAATGGTGAAGCTAAATCGAAATCAGTTATGACCAAAAAGGTGAAATTAATAATAATAATAACAACAATAATAATAATAATAATAATAATAATAATAATAATAATAATAATAATAATAATAATAATAATATACCAGGAACTCCTGAATCTAGTTGTCCATACATGTGGAGTAACGGCTAGCGCGTCTGGTCGCGAAACCAGGTGGCCCGGGTTCGATTCCCAGTCGGGGCAAGTTACCTGGTTGAGGTTTTTTTCCGGGTTTTCCCTCAACCCAATATGAGCAAATGCTGGGTAACTTTCGGTACTGGACCCCGGACTCATTTCACCGGCATTATCACCTTCATCTCATTTTAACAGGAATCCTTAGAGTAGCTTAGGAAAAATATCTATAGGCCTACACTGTAGGACAAAGCAGAAAAACCTCGTATAAATAACTTATTCCTTCGATATCAAGAATGCAGCCAATATTTATTTGCGGGAAAATTTCTAAATTAGTTTTAGCAGCATCGCAATATTTTGCCTTTAGACTTCTTGTAGTACTGTAATGAGAAAATAGAGATCGCTGAAATTTAATGAAAGTGTAACCAGGATCCGATTCATGGGAGATTCTACGATTCGTGTTTAAGAACATGAACGTTCTTTATATTTTATACAGGCGACTGAACTTGTCTGCTATTTTTATTCCTTCAGTGATGTGTAATTATTTTCATACAGACTTAGTGTAGTCACTGTAATCAATGGCCTGGGATCCAAGACATCTCTTCAAAATCGACCGGAAGTGTCATTAACCAAATATTTTATGTGCAAGACGTTACATGAGCAGGACATAAAACGTTCAATGTAGTCGTAATGAGAAATATCTTTGTATATTGAAATACATTTTTATAGCAAAGAAGAGACAATAAATGGAATTCATTCGCAAGCTGGAGCTGACAAATCTGTGTAGGACAAAGAAAAAGCGAGAATATATTATGTGATTACTTCATTTTTTCGAAATATTGTCAATACATCATAGATTCATTATTGTGATACCGTCATCTTTCGTCTCTCGAATGGGTAATTAAGTGTAAATTGACATATTAAATGAAGAGTATTTTATTTAATGTAAGAATGGACGAAAGACTTTGCCTCTACATTATGATCAATCGATTTATTTCACACTATCTCCTTGAGCGAGAATAAAGAAAAAAAGTAATGCACTTCTGATTGATATTAAACCCGAGAAAACATTAGGGGTTGTTCAGGTTGAGTGCTGACGGTCACCAGATACAACTAATGCTAGGGCTCCACTAGCTGTATTTGACAGCTGTTGTGAGCTGCAGACTACTGCCTGAAAATGGAATACACGCAAAACAATCTAGGTGGCTATATGGGCAGTATTTCACTGCGCCTAACAGAATTACGGCGGCAATGCCAAGATCTACTGCCGGAGGAATAGAACATGTTCCATTTTCGTGCCGTTATCTGTCGCCGACGCCTGGCTCCACTGGCCATAGTAGTCAGCTGGCAGCTGTAGTAAAACAGTCTACGTTTCGCAGTGCTTGTAGTTGTGTCACAATAGTGTTGTTGATTGATTGTTTGCAATTTGTAAAATGGAGCTTGATAGTGAGGAAATAAATGATTGAAATTGAGAAATGTCCCGTACTGCAAATTTGGGTTGCCAACTTGTTTTGAAGAAAATACGGGAGATTAAGGAATCGACAAAATTTCGAATAAAAAATTGACAAATATTCCGTTCAGTTAGCTACTAAAAACAACTTTATTCTACACTTCCCCAGCTAGGCTTAAATTACGAATATTTTGAGACAGATTTTTCTCGCGTAATCGTTAAAGTCGACTGCAGTTTTCAGCTCTGATTTGATTAGATGTGTCGTGCTCCTGTTTCGAACGTCTGTCCAATTGTCCATGAGGTGAAACACCCCCTATGTATGAGCATTATTACTTGGTATGCTTACTTATTTACTTACAAATGGCTTTTAAAAAATCCGCAGGTTCATTGCCGCCCTCACATAAGCCCGCCATCGGTCCCTATCCTGTGCAAGATTAATCCAGACTCTATCATCATATCCCACCTCCCTCAAATCCATTTTAATATTATCCTCCCATCTATGTCTCGGCGTCCACAAAGGTCTTCTTCCTTCCGGTCTCCCAACTAACATTCTATATGCATTTCTGGATTCGCCCATACGTGCTACATGCCCTGCCTATCTCAAAGTCTGTTCCTATTATCTCCTAATTATGTCAGGTGAAGAATACAATGCGTGCAGTTCTGCGTTGTGTAACTTTCTCCATTCTCCTGTAATTTCATTCCTCTTAGCCCCAAATATTTTCCTAAGAACCTTATTCTCAAACACCCGTAATCTCTGTTCTTCTCTCAAAGTGAGAGTCCAAGATTCACAACCATACAGAATAATTACTTCGTATGCTTAGAACAAAATTCCGACATCCGGTAGAACTAAAAGAATTTAGCTGGATATTCCCTAAGTTTGTTTTGCATTGCAGCAAACATGCCTTCATGTTTTCTGTTACTTAATATCGGATCGTCCACACCTGTGGAGTAACGGCTAAGCGTCTGGCCGCGAAACCAGGTGGCCCGGGTTCGATTCCCGGTCGGGGCAAGTTACCTTGTTGAGGTTTTATCCGGGGTTATCCCTCAACCCAATTTGAGCAAATGCTGGGTGACTTTAGGTGCTGGACCCTGGACTCATTTCACCGGCATTATCACCATCTCATTCAGACACTAAATAACCTGAGATGTTGATAAAGCGTCGTAAAGTGACCTACTAAAAATATATATAGGATGTATCCGCCATTTTCTTTGATGCAATCTTCGACGACGGCGAACCAATAGCAAACATACAATCACCTTGATAAATAGTGTGCTCATTTTCACTGCAATTTTCGCTTGATCTTGTAGTACACAAAGAACATCACAACGCTGTTTTCAGCTGAACAACAGGAGTGGAGCCGGGCCAGAGCAGCGCGGAGCAGTAGACTACGGCTTTCACACGCAGAAAATTTACATTAAGTGGAGCCACCTTCTTGCAGTACAAATCTAGGGAGTAGAATGCAGCTCACAGCAGCCGTCAAACACAGCTAGTGGAGCCCTAGCCTAACGGTTCTCATTTACCAGTGTGTCTCAATGTCTTAGTGTGCCAAACTGGTTTTACAAATCGCATTTTCGTAATTTTATCGGTCTATATTCTGAGCACCTCTGCGGTGGCTGAATGATCAGAACTTCATCCTGTCACGCAAGCGGTTCGGATTCGATTCCCAGTCAGGACTGATGAAAATCGATATTGACACTTGTGACGGACAAGGTCGCAGTGGGGACTTTCATCCGGGTTCTCCCGTTTCCCCATATTACGCATCTACAGCATTCCATCAACATCTCTCTATTCCGTCATCATGCCACAGCATTCCCCGAACGCCGGCTGACGACGCACGGAGAGGGCTGGCCTAGGGATCAGTGGGGTTGTCTGCTCGAAATATGGTTACGCAACGAAAATTACTGTAGTCAGCAGGTGTCGATTTGGGAATGCACCTAGTCTTAGAGTCACAATGCTGCTTGTAGTGCCCTCTCCTTCAAATTCTACGCGTATAAACGTTGCACATCTAACTAATTTCTCTATCTGTGCTCGTGTAGCTTATAATCACTCTGAATCTAGTCCACCGTATGTATCGGCTCAGTCATTACGAGGATCGAACGCGAGTTTTAGGATAAATGACCTCGTAATCTAATACTGAGCTACAGGAGAGATTGTTTTATTAGTGTCATAGGGCCGTATTCATAGATATTCTTAGCGCGGGCTTTCGGTGGATGATCAGCGAACTAATGTTTTTCGTATTCATAAACCAGTGTCAGCGATTTGATATGATATGAATCCTGTTTAGCACGCTCGTAGCCCGGGCTAGCGAAATGTCTATGAATAGCACCCTTAGAGACTAGAAAATAAAATCAGTCGAAAATAAATTTGCTTTTCAAATAAAGGGATATACCAGAATCGATAAACATTCTAATAACTTTAGGAAACAAATGTAAGTGCTTGATTGCAACTAACTAGTTGCGAGGACATGTTAGGAAATGAGGGAACAGGCAAAGTGAAAGGGAGAGTACAGGGGAAATTACATTTTTTATGTTCAGAAAAACGGGAAAACTTCGGGAAAACACTTCCCTTCTATTTTCTCGTTCATAAATATCGTTCAAGTTGACGTCGGACATCGAATTCTTATTCGCGCAACGATGATCCCGCCCTCTAGTACTGTGCTACCGGAAAGATGACACGGAGTTACCCATTTTGTATTTGAGAGTTTTGAAAGAAAAGACCGTCAACTAACGGAACGCAGCACAAGTGAACTAGATTCTTTTTTTTTAGTAGTTATTTCATGACGCTTTATCAACGTCTTAGGTTATTTAGCGTCTCCCAGCCCGGTGATAGTCTGAGTATTCATAAAACACGAAATGGTTATTTTACGACAATTTATCAAATGCTATGGTTATCTAGCCTCTGAATAAGATAAAGGTGATAATGCCAGTGAAATGAGTCTGGGGTCCAACAGCGATAGTTGCTCAGCATTTGCTCATATTATGTTGAGAGAAAACTTCGGAAAAAACCTCAACCAGGTAACTTGCCCCGACCGGAAATCGAACCCGGGCCACCTGGTTTCGCGGCCAGACTCGCTAACAGTTACTCCACAGGTATGGACTTCTTCTTCAGTTGAGGACCTAACATTCTAAATGTGCTAAGTACCAAACAACTTTCTGAGATAGGGTATTGATGGAAAACAAACTGCGCAATGCATGTTGACATACCTACAACCCCGTGTTTGGCGCACGAAAGAGTCACTTATAGTTGAGCTAAGACAAAGACAATGCAATATGATATTCTCATATGGATGTTACTCCCTTAAATTGAATAAAATTAAATTTAAAAAATTGGTACTTAGCACATTTAAGAAGTTAGGTCTTCAATTGTTAGAGAGAAAAAACGCAAATATGTTACTTGGCTCAACCAAGATTTGAACTCGGGCCCGCTCGTCCACGGTCAGATATACTAACGGTTACTCCACAGGGGTGGACTAACCTCGATTAACTAATATTCTACATATAGTTAGGGAAATCTATAAAGAAGTCCAACCAGATAATCAGCAGAGAATGTATTCGAACCTACGAGAATCCCGAATTCAGCGTAGGGTGCAAGAGTCCCGCTGGCTATCTCCAATCCGCTCCGCTGGTTTACGAGGGATTTGAACTCCCGACTGTGGTGCGCTTGCTGTTGTACATATTATAGTAGGCAATTTTAAGACTCACACTGTGGCCTTTATATAGACAATGCACAATATCACACACGTAGGCCTAAAGGTCAATTAGTAGGGACTTATAAAAGACTGTTATATGCATGTATAGTTAAACAAAGGTTTTAGATACCGCATACGACACGAGTAGCTCAATTATATTACTGGACAAGTACAGAAGTTACCACTAAATGTTATATTAATAAACGTATGGATGAAAATTACAAGTAAAATTTCCAAGAGAAACCGTGTAACTGCAACAGCGTAGTGACAAGACATACATGTGCTAGTGTATAATATGCTAAAGTAACTGAATCAGATATACACAGTCTACACGTACATGCGCTTGTATGCAGTACATATTTACCCCAATTAAATGCAATTTTATAGCTCTCAAATAGCTGCTCCTGCTGTCCGATTTAATTAGTATTAGATTAGATTTCATGATTAGTAAAACGCAATTTGATTTACATTGCAGCAGGGTCATAAAATGTTTCTAGTTCTCCTTACTGACGTTTCGCTTTGGTTGATTTTCAATGCCTCTATATACGAATTTCTAAAACCCTCCTAGAATATGCTAGCGTGGAAGTGTTAATTCCATTTCCGAAGTATGGAGCGCTCATACTGCGAAATTCATTATCCTCGATTACACGATGATAGACAACGATAGAGAGAAAATTTCAGGAATTTTGATATGAACAAAAACGCCGGTTACGTTTACCCGAATTCCTCTCATTCAGACTTTAATTTTATATGGAATCCTCGGCTTTACTTCGCTTTCAAGTCATGCTAAGGATTTTATGGCCCTAGAAAAACTCATAGCATTCTACAGAAGAATCTCTCTAATCCGATCCTTGTAAATCCGAAGCTCCGTTAAATCCGTCCGTACCACGCGCAATGTGGATGCACTCCGCCAAACACTGTCACAACGATGGGAGGCATCCCCTTACTCGTGCAATGACGCGATACTGCCGCGCAAAAACGATGCGACATCCTGAATCAGAAGTCCCTTAAGTACTTCTTCAAACATGACCTCAATATTGTTGCTGTTTCTTTTTAGCTAAAACAATCAATCTGTATCATAACACTGTAAAAAAATTGCAATAAAATACCCTTAGATTTAGTTGTTTTTTTATTTAAGCTGGTAGAGATAAGGCCATCAGGCCTTCTCTTCCCCTCTACCAAGGGATTACAACTACAATATTAAGAATACAATTATTACAATTATAATTACAATTAATATTAAATTTACAAATACAATAAAAATCAAAGTACTAAAAGATTAACTGATTAATAATAGCTGGACAGTTTATTGTAAAAGTTAAGAAGAGAGAAAAAAAAAATTTGCTTTTGAACGCTACTAAATTCCGACAGTCTCTGATGTCACTGAGTAGGGTATTCCACAAGTGCGAGAGCGAGATTGTATATGATGATGAATACGATGATGTCTTATGTGTTGGTATGGCTAGTATGCGGGTATTTTGCGTGCGAGTGAAGAGATTATGATATGATGACAGATAACTGAAACGGGAGGCAAGGTAGGTAGGTGTAGAATTGTGAAGGACTTGGAAAAGGAGAACAAGAGAACGAAAATTTCTACGTTCGAAGTCGTAGCCAGTTTAGAGTTTGGAAGGATGGGGTAATGTGGTAGCGCGACGGACATCGCAGACGAAGCGAACACAAGAATTATGAACAAGTTGTAATCTTTGCGACTGGTTGACATTGAGGTGAGTCAGTAGAAAATCACAATAATCGAAGTGGGGCATTACTAGTGTTTCCACTAGTATTTTCTTGAGTGATAGCGGGAGTAATTTTCGAATGCTGTTTAAGGAATGTAGTATGGAAAGCACTTTTTTTTATAATATGGGTTACTTGGTTATTCCAGTTTAAGTGCGTATCAAAGTAAACTCCAAGGTTTTTAACACAGGAAGCTGTCATTGGTTTCATTTCATGTCTTACTATTTTTTCTATGACGCTCCGTGTAGTCCGAGTTATTTCAAAACCCAGTACTCTCACTTGCATTACCTCGGATACCGAGATTCTACTATATTGAGATTGTAAAAAAATCTAGAAAGTCTTTTGTTTATTTAACGAAGTTTCAACTAAACAGTTACCCAGTGTTGATGAACTTGTTTATATCAAGATGCTATTTTGGTCAAACGAATCCTCGGATTAGCTATGAAGTTATCTGACATTCGCCTTACAATTGGAAAAACGCTCGGAAAACCTCTACCAAATAATGAAATCGAGAGGGATTCGAAACCACAAATCAGCGTAGCTTCGGAGCACGAGACACGTTCGCCAATCCTACACGAATTTTATTGGTGGCATCTATGATTTAATGACAGCAATGCTAACCGCTTGCTCAGGAGGACTACACTGCTCTTCATCCTAACAAACAAGTCCCTTATGCAAATCTGGCTTTCAGGTATAAGCTCCCTGTGAAGCAAACTGGAATAATTTCAAGGAAAAAGTTGTTCCGGGGCCGGGTATCGATCCCGGGATCCTTCGCTTAGCGCATGAATGCTCTACCGACTGAGCTACCCAGTTCGTAAGCTTGTCAGTTTACGGCACTGGGGACGGAATAGCTGTGTTTCGATGGGAATGATGGGAGAAAAACTGATTATAAGTGTTGCCAATCTTACTATTATAAACGTATCAGTTCTATAGGGTTGATATTATTAATGCAGTATAAAATCGTATTGTAGTATAGCCGATTTAGAATTTTAGACGGAGATAAAATAACCATATTAGCCACTTTTCCACATGCTTTAATGTTTTTTTTATTGGGTTATTTTACGACGCTGTATCAACATCTAGGTTATTTAGCGTCTGAATGATATGAAGGTGATAATGCCGGTGAAATGAGTCCGGGGTCCAGCACCGAAAGTTACCCAGCATTTGCTCGTATTGGGTTGAGGGAAAACCCCGGAAAAAACCTCAACCAGGTAACTTGCCCCGACCGGAATTCGAACCCGGGCCACCTGGTTTCGCAGTCAGACGCCATGACCGTTACTCCACAGGTGTGGACTCTTTTAATGTTCAACCATTATATTCATATGCATATGTTAAACCAGAGACCGTATTGTAGCATGCACATTGTAGTTAAATATTACATTTCAGCTGAGAAATTATTACAGACTCTACCTTCAGGGAGTAATATGAAAGATACTACCAAAACCACCAATATCATCAATAATGTTGGTATAAGGGATACCTGCAATACCGATCGGGCTATGTAATATGAGATGAAGTTCCGATTTTTCCCACCACTAACAATAATATTCACTTATAACTTCAATAGTCTCTCGATCGTATACATAGAATTGGAGGTGTTCTAATGTATTATCTTGTATATGCCACAGACTGTCCCAATAATTCGAGGTTAATAGTTCTGTGTTAGAGAAAAACAACTTCGCGCAGCTTATATCCTTGAGCCTGGAAATATCGACGTGGTGAAGTGACTTTGACTGGAATTTCCAGGAAATGAACAAGAAGAATCTCTGCTAAGTTGGGAATCTCAAGTCGATATCTGCGACGAATTCTTCATTCTGATCTGCACTTGCTCTCGTACAAGAAAAGAGGGAAGCATAAGCTTTACGGCGACAAAAAAAAAAGAAGTATCCACAAATTGTGGAGTTGTGCCTATATAATCCAAAGATTTTTGTCAGCAATCTCTCACCAACGCATGGATGTATCTCCAGAAGTAGAAAGACAAAACGAAGGGCACACTGAACCAGTGATCGAATACCGAAATTAATTAGGTTTCGATATAATACCGGCATTACTTATACCGTTATATTTGAAGAGTCCACTGCAAGAATGATGGAAGTCACTTTCTTGTCGAAAATGAACCAAGACTGTCAATGCATAGCTTAAGACATATAGAATGTACATACAGAGTTATATGGCATTAACACTGATAGTCATTGTCCAGTAATGATCGGAAAATCACAGTTAAGCTTTGAGCGCTAAGCATTTCAAACGTTCAATTGCTTCTCCTGCGAAATGTATTCCAAATGACATCCACCATTCTTGCAGTGGACTCTCCATTTATATAACTGATATTAAAATTCTTGATTTTTACAGGTAAAATACGTCGAAAACCGGTATTTTGATACTGGTATTTATAGCTTAAATACCGGTATTAATTGAGGAGCTAATAGAACATACAAAAATGACTGAATGGAAGACAGCCTGACTCGTTTATGTACACACAACAGATCAGTTACATGAACACAAGTAATCTACAACTACAACAACAATAGAAACAGGAACTAAACAAGAGTAAAAATGGGCTACTGGTATACCCACAGATCCTAAAATACACGCGATATGACCACAGATATTAAAGCGTGTATTAAACTTAAAAAAAAAAAAACAAAACAATGCCGAGCAAAACATTATCAGCGCAGTAAAATATCGTAAATTAAATTCAAATATTCATGCTGTAGTACATTAAGATTCTTATAGGATTATTTAATTCATGTATGCTACTATGTCTATATCGGTAGAAATTCCCAGAGCAGTGATGTCAAAGCAAGAGCATTTTTCTGACCTTCACGTCGTGCGCGATCATCAAGCGCTATGTATGGAAGGAGGAAGGATTATGTATATGAATAAGCAGCCTGTTGAATTGAAAGAGAGTGGTGTACAAACTTCAAACGGAACGTGAAAGTTTATATCGTTATTTTTATATGGCTTCTTTCTTTTCGATGTTATACAATTACATTGTCTCTAAAACAAAAATACTAACACTAATTTCTTAATATTACAGTTGTACGTTAATAACATAATATAGAGTTAAGAAGGAATATTGACATAAATTCCATAGTAGTACAACTATACTGTACTAAGTGAATGAAACACATCCTTTATAAAGAAAGTGATATCCTTAAGAAAGAGACTGGGTGTAACATAATAAGTTGGAATTAATATTGTTGGCATCTTTAGTCTTATAAACGTAATCAATAAATTAATCAAAGCAATATTATAATACAAAGCAAAGTTATCTAGGTATATGTTTTAACTGTAACTAATATTACATAACACAACTCTTATCGCATTATGATTTTAAGTTCATATTGGTGCGCAACTTCCTATCATCAGAATACTGTATCAAATTATTTTCTCGGATTCTGCTGAAGTTATAGAGCTGATGTTTTACCAACACATGGACATATGTCTTTTGTTTATGATGTAACAGTAGTTGCTTTGTTAATTTATTTCCTTACAAACATTTTTCTTGTCAACATTTACAAAATTTTCAATATACTATCTTCATTAATACGTATTTAAGATATATTAGATTTACGAAAACATTGTTTCAGTACCTGTAAGGGTACTAAATAAACATATCTGAAAATTTCACTTTTTTGTAAAAAAAAAAGTTGAGAAAATATTCCCCTCTGAATAAAAAGCAAACTTGTGAAAAATGAGATTAAAATTAAAACTTACATTCTTAGAATGCACTTATACTTCTCAGACAAATCTAAAAATTAACATAGATACAGTTTTAATAAGTTCTCTTCCCTTTATCCATTGAATCAGTGCTAGCCATCCCTGTATATATCTCGACTAAGCGGCATATACTACCTCCACGACCTAGTATATACAGTAACGAAGCTTGAGTTGTGATGGTGCTAGGAACAATAGACTGTGCCGGTACTATTTCGCATTGTCTGTAATGAGGCGATATTAACGAGCAACTATCTATGGATGCATATTTACTACGTATTGAGCTTCGTGACTGTATATACTAGACTGTGCTACCTAACTCGTCTATCTCTTTCCTTTCCGCTGTAAAGCGCTCAGGCTCTCCTGAGCTCTAAAGCGCGTGCTTGCGCCTATGGGCATCATTTGACATGACTGTCCTAGAGTGTCATAACGGTGTTAAAGATACATGAAATTTATGTAAAGGAGTTGTTAAGTACTAAACAAATAGGCCTAACCTATTTTTGTCAGTATTTTCAGTTTAAATTCGGACTCTGGTTACTTCAGTCATTAGTGTTTTATTCACTTTAGGCCTATAGTGTTTTGCCAGTATTATACCGGGATTTTATTAAGGCACGTCAATACCGGTAAAAGTCCTAAACTGACGTCATACCGGTATTAAGGATTTGCGATGTTGTTTATCGGTATTGAAAATTATCGAAAAAAATACAGTCATTATTTAATAAATATACAGTCTCTGTATTGAATATGTTATTCACTACAAACAAATGTTCACATTTCAGTGATTTATTTCGTACAAATTTTGCACCAATAGTTGTTTGAACAGATCTTATGCACAAAACAAATAGTGCAGCAATTCGTGCACCCACTCTGTACGTCGCAACCAGGTAAAGCACCCATGCGGTGATTGAGTGTTCAGACCTTCAGGTCTGTCACGCAGGAGATCCGGGTTTGAGACCTAATCTAGCGTGGAAATTCCATTTGAAGAACCCATAGTGAGCCTTGTGGCGAATAAGGCAGTAGTTGGGTTTTCTCGGAATTCTCCATTCTCTCCTTAGGCATTAACATCCTTCTGTCCAATGTCCATTTCAATATCATTTCATTACAGCTCCCAAACGCTGGCTGGCGACGCATGGAGGAGGCTGGTTTTAGGGACGAGTGGGATTGCCTGCTCGCAACCTGGATACGCAGCGAACCTAATCAGCCGGTGGGTTGGAAAGCGCCTATCCCGGAGATAAGTGCAATAGATTCTCTATATCACAGTGCTAGGTCGTAGTCTTCCCTCCCAAAATTAAATTCAATTTAAACCAGTTAACGCTTTCGCCACTGAATATATTTGATAGTACAGTACCATTATTTAGACCTGACAGTCGCCGGAGATGTGCGCATGTGTCAGGCGAGTCCATTTAGTTACGCCAAGGGATGTTTGGATTAGTCACTCGCTTGCCTTCGGAGCGATAGGACGTCATGCGTGCGGTAGAGCGGTATGTTTCTAGTACAGTTAAGCTGTACTGCATTCCTTTACCTACCGCTCGCCCTTATCTCTATTCCGGAGCTCTTCCCACCACTCCTATTACTTCCCCTCTTTCGCGTCGCTGAGCTGTTAGGACTAAATAATCGGTCTGTAGGCATAAAAATTAAGGGAGGTGTCAGTTGCGAATCAGTAAACATGTTGACGAAAAATTAATACGTCAGTTGCGTCCGGGGTTTTTAAAATACATACTTCAGTTGCGTCGACACCTACCTGCCGGTTTAGAATGTCATGTTAACCTTTTAAAATTTAGTATAGTCCAAGGACACGTTCTGCGACAAGACAAGTCAAAACCAAGCAATGTATAAAACGCGTTGTATTTCATCCGGAATCTGTCATTTAGGTTTCAATCCATACAATTTGTAGTTTTATGGTGAAACTGTAACTCATTTTATGATGAAAAATGATACTACCAACACTGTATGGTGAAGATGTCACAAACAGCATTTTGTCACCTACCTGTTGTTACAGCCAGTCCTAAGTAAAATGGGAAGGGAAGTGTTATTTGTGTCAGGGACGCAGCTGACGTATGACCCAAAAAATACAGGGACGCAACTGACGTATAAAACTGACCGTGGGCCGCAATCGCCCGTCCCCGGAAAATTAACAAAATTCAGTGAATATTTAAAATGTATTTCTTGTTTTTTGCACACTAATAATAATAATTTTACTTACCGTAAGAGCACCAAAACAATTGAATTTCGTTTTCATCAGCTTCGGTGAAGTCTCTAGCTTGAAATGAACTGCACCGTCATTTTATTCAGACTTATAAGGTATCTTTTCACTAGCATACGTGTAGTTAAGTTTGACTTCGACATTTCATTGCAATTATTAATGTCTTATGAATGCCATTCCTATCATGGAGGTATGTTAATCGGGTCGTAAAGAACCAACACGTTCAAGATCAATTACAAAGAATGATTACGTAGTTATATTAACTTCGACAATGCACGTGAGATTAAAATTTGCATAGCAAACATACAGTAGCAATTGTATCAGAATTCGATGCAGAGAGAGTCAATTAAAATACCGAGAATTGCTGGACGAATAAACGGTGAACGAAGACAGAATTCAGGAACTTTTTTCGGTGTTTTTTCGTTTTCCCTACTTATATTCCACGACTTCTGTAAGAGTAACATTTTATAAGTTCATAATATGTGGAATTTTAGGCTTTTGTGACAATTGTGTTAAGGAAAAAAGCTTTGGGTTTTCCGCCGTATTTTTTATCTAATATCTTCAAAATTTCGGCATTACCTGAAGGTTATATCACACTGAACAACAAATTTATACTTTTTGTCTTGCTCCGAAATAAAAATATGTAAATATTACTAATATGTGTGACCTAAATCTGAATTTAAAATCCAAATTGCCCCATCAGGTACAATTTTTCGGGGAAAATGAATTGAATTTCTTAATGACACATCTATTTCTTTTTAATTTTTCACTGCTACTGATAAAATTACAAAACATTAGGAATTCAAAATTCCTCATAATACTTGAAAAATGTGTACTGGATACAAAAATTATGTTGCATAGTTTAAAACAGAACAACAATAGAAATATTTAATGCGTATAATGAGAAAAATCCCGGAATTTGAACTTACATTTAAAATAATTTTCTGGATGACTTTTGTTTATAAATAGACTCGGGACTGCATTTTAAAAGGAACCAAGAATAGTCTGCAAGCATGCTGGATGATCTTCCTTTATATCGCCTTTCCATTTCAGATATTTCTTGATGAAGTCTTTCCCCATGCTCGTCGCTTACCACTCCAAGATTAGGAGGAAAAAAAATCAAATGAGAATGTAAAAAGTGTATTTTGAGAGACATATTACACTGCATTTAAGATGGTTTCCACAACAAGTTCTATGTAGTTGTCCGCCCTAGAATTTCCAAGGAAATTTGAGCAAACATCTTTGAAATTGCGCCATGCCATTCTTTCTGTAAGGAAAAGTTTTTCCTCAAACAAAGGCTCAGCCGTAACTTCGTGAATTTGTGGACCGATGAAAATGACCTCTTTTAATTTTCCTTCATTGAAACTCGTAAACATTTCCTTTAAATACTGATAAATAAACCCTTGTTTGTTCATTGCATAGACCTCACTTTGAACTGTTATGAAATTTACTTAATAGAAGAGACCAATGTCTGTTTATTTATTAGAAGTACAAAAGAACATGCCAACAACCATAAGAAACAGGAAATAATTCATAAACTTATCAAATGCATTAGCTTTTGTTTTGGTGTATACTCTCAACTCGCGCCAGATGTTTCCTAGGGGAGCGTTTATCGAAAAGTGAATTCATAATATATCTTAAAAACCTTACGTAATACGAAGAAAAGAGATGCATTTTCGGATTCAGCGCTCATCAAACCATAAGGGACACATTGTTTTAAGTCGGAGCAAAATTCTTGTTCTTCTGCGTTATCAGGATATTAGATTTTAAAACCGTACGTGAAAGTCCGTCTACTATTCTAGGTCCGGTACGTGTGGCTAATCCAAACATCCAAACAACTGAACCAGGCATAACGAACCCAACGCAGTAGGCACCCTTCAAGTGTACCCATAGAATATGGCCCTGATAATGAAAACTGGAAGTAGTTTCGACGCTTTGGAAAAATTAAAAAAAAAAAAAAAAACAGATGAAAATCTGAAGCTTTTTATCTGTTATTTGTATTCTGATAACGGAGTTCTCTATTCGGAAGGGAAACAAAAAAAAAAAAAAGATACCGTACGGTACAATTATTCAGCATACTTATAAAACTTGCCTGTTTATTTCTTTACACCAATAGAGCTGCATAAATCACTTGAAGAATTTTAAGTGTACTAATCATTTTAATTCCTTGGCAGAAGTCTACATTATAGCATTTTGTGACCGCAATATTTTTCCTAAGTAATACACTTAAAATAATTATTTTTATTGCTGCTATTTTATGTCTACAAGTCTGCTACTTGTTACGTAAGAATTTCAGACTGCTGCGCTGAGCACTTGAAACTTTATGGAAAACACAGCCGTGTTTTTTTTCCTTTACTAACGTCTATTTTATTCCGTCATAACAGTGTAACTTCCATATCACTAATGGAACAAACAAAAGTGAAGTCGCTTATCTTTTCAAAATATTAACATAATTTATACTCACATATAAAAGTACCGGTACCTTTTCTTGTCACAAGGTAAAATACTTTCTAGATTAAGTTTAAAGAAACGCTAAAATTGCATTCATATTATTATGTTAAAATAATGAATATAGGGTGATACAGAAATACTTGTACAAAATTTGGACGTGAGTTTTTAGACCTACACAACAAATGGGATGTAGGCTTACATATTCTATCAGCAAACGCATGGTTTGGAGCTGTAATCAAAAGACAAAACACCAATGTCATATTTCACTTCAAACTAACAAATATATTTGAAGGCTGTCCTTCCTTAAGGAAATTTAAAAAATAACTAAAAAAGTTGTGTAGCCTATAAAGTGTGAATGTTACAAAGATATGTTACATCACACAAATTAAGGTGGCATGTACTTACTTAGCCTGACGAGTAATTCCTTTGGTTTGATTAGCAAATTAGTTTAAAATAGTTTGTAAGAGTGTCTTAGGCTAGCAATTTTAGGTTAACATAATTTATAAGAATTATTCTAGGAAATAATAAATATGCAATTGTTTGCTTTATTTGAAGTAGTGTATCAGTGAAGCGTGTCGTGTCAGTAAAGTTACGGTTTACAGAGACAGTGAAAAGTTTATAGTGTCAGTGAAATATGTCATAGTGCCAAAATAATATACATTTGCATGTCATGCTTTTATATACTATAATATATACATATATACAGGGTGTTTCCGAGGTGGTGTTACAAACTTTTAGGGATGATGGCGAAGGGCACATGTATCAATTTGAGATTAAAAACCATGGTCCAGAAATGACTGAGTCGAACGTTATAAGCAAAAATAGTTGTGTGGAAATGGAATTGTAATTTGACACCACGTGCCCTCCTTCCCTTAACCTTTGGAACAGCCTTGGAAAAATGATATGGGCCGGATGTCTTCTACGTGGGTACTTATACCGATACGATCTGTAAGCTTGTCTACTATTCCCATTGGGTCATCCGTATTCGAAAATCAGGTCTGCTTATTCCGCTCTCGTGTACCCCTCCATTTTACTAGGACTGATCGACTGGACACTGCAACTTGTACACATACACTGCTGTCTACAGACGTGCACATCAGGACCGACCATGTCCGTTACACATTACGCTATCTGCATTGCTTTATTGTAGTTTCCTGTCCCCATCCCTCAGACAACGCACTGAATGGAATACTGTAAGAAGACAACGTAAACAACGTCAGATGAATACAGTTTGTGTAAGATTTACGGATAAATACACATAAATAAGGCGTTATTTACGACGCTTTACCAACATCTTAGATTATTCAGCGTCTGAATGAGATGAAGGTGATAATGCCGGTGAAATGAGTCCGGGGTCCAGCACCAAAAGTTACCCAGCATTTGCTCATATTTGGTTGAGGGAAAACCCCGGAAAAAACCTCAACCAGGTAACCTGCCCCGACCGGGAATCGAATACGGGCCACCTGGTCTCGCGGCAAGACTCGCTAACCGTTACTCCACAGGTGTGGACTCCGAAATTTAATTATAACGTATATAAAATATAATGTATGTTTTTCAGAAATCATTATGGCATTAATAGGTTTTTTAATCATTTGAGCGGACTCGACATGCCTATTTTGTACGATGGATAAACTGTACGTGTTAGGAAGATAATGAGACAGAGATACTATACCTCAGCCTTTCTTCTAACGGAGGCACCTTGCGTCAACAGTGAACTAAGCAAGGCCCAAAAGACCAATGCCTTTTTCTTAACGTGGAAACCTCTATAGTGCCGAAAAGCGTAGACCAGTTAGTTCGTCAGAAATTCTCCAGAGTGAACCACAATCGGTGAGCCTGCATTACACTCGTGATAAATAATGATGGTGTTGGAGAATATGACGAGTAAAATTTGTAATAAAATTCCATTTTGTACGATTAATCGAAAACTGTACTTCTGTGAAAAAAATACTTTACTATTAAACCTGCGGTGACTGATCAGACCTTCAGCCTGTCAGGCAGACGACCCGGGTTCTATAGTGAGAATCACCTAAGAGTAATTCCTAAAAGGCTAATTTGACCGTCTGTTTAGTGTTGCCATCTAATACCAGATATCACCAAAGAATGTAAAATCACAATGCTAAGTACTGAAATAATAATAATAATAATACCGTATTAACAGTAACAATGTCTCGCTTATTTACCACATATCACTTTTATATTGCGAGGTGTTTCCTAATTGGTTCAATAATTTATTATATAATCTAGTATATATTCCTCCTGGACTTTTTGCATATTATGTTATAGGATTAGGATTAAAATCTATTTTGTCTAGCAACATGAAATTCATTGCTTTGACTGAACAGTTTATGATTCATGAGACCTAACTTAAAAATATATTTACTTGCTTGCATTTTCATCAGTTTCCTTTACTGAAAACCGAAATTGTTGCTGCTAACATAGCAGTTAGGAAATAATTGCCAGTTGTAGTATTTCACAGTACCCGAAATTCGAAAAAAGTTGGTAAAAGAAAATTCAACCTGAGAGCTAGAAAATCACTATAATCACCAGCATATGCAGTAATAGGGGGAAAATGGTTAGGTTTCACCCTAAGGGTATTAAGTAAGGTGATCCGGACTATAGCTCCGGTCAGGTCTGGGACTTTTCATTAAACAGTTTATAGAGACGCTGGTGGCGGACAAGGTCGCAGTTGGTTTTTTTCGGCGTTCTCCCGTTTTTCCCCATATTAGGCATCTACATGTACATCATTCCGTCACTATTTCTGCATTTCGTCATAATTCCATAGTATTCCCCGATCGCCAGCTGGCGACGAACGAAGGGAGCTGGACTAGAGACGAGGGGATATTGCCTGCTCGAAACCTGGGTACGTAGCGAACCTTAGTGTAGTCAGTCGGTGTGGGTTTGGGAATGCGCCTAGCTTGAGGGTTGGCACAGACCGTAACAGGTCGCAGTGCTGGGCAATAGTGTCCCCTTCCCGTAAATTCTATTCCATTCAAAACATAGTTATAAATGGCTAACTTTACACTACCGGTACCCTTCAAAAACAACTCGTATTTTAAAATAAATTCATGAAATTCACAATCAATATTTAAAACGAAGTAGGCCTATCTCTTTTTAACGTTTGCAAAGGAATACATAATATGTTATACATTTTTTGTCCGTCGTACTTCTAGGAATCAAACCTGAGAAGGAACATTATACTATTTTCCCATTTTGTATACTAGAGAGAAATAAGAAGATATTTTTCATTGCTTATGTAAAGAGCGCGTACTTGAAAATTCCCACCAAAAGCTCCTTGTTCTCATTTCTAGTTATGACCTGGAGTAAAACGGAGGTCAGCAATTAAAGTTGTGCTGGGGAATTTTAAGCACTTTTTCTGGTGTTGCGTTTTATTCTATCTGCTGATATCGATTCAATGTCACCTATTACAATCAATGTTATCTTGACCTCATAAACTCGGATATTAAGAATGTATTATTGAATATAACTTCAAGGGTATAAAATCAATATAAATACAAACACGAACCTTTACGTGTACTGTTCAAAGAAAATGTAACAGACAATAAAGTATGGAATTTCCCAATGACAAATGCATGTGTAATACGTACGTCACAGCTATTCTCGTACGAGATTCCTGCTCCATTTCAAGCTAGTCACACTGTCAAGAGTTGCGAGACTAATGGACTCCAAAAGACGCAATAGAGGCTGTAACAATCAGGGAGTCCCCCGTCGAAGATTTGTGTGTATGGAGAATCTGTCAGAAATTTACCGGTCAGTTATCTCTCAATTTTCTGCATTAAGGAAGTGTGTCTGTGCTGACACGTACAGTAAAATAGCAGAATGCATGATTAGGAAAGAATATAAGCAGCTGATGGTAAAAAAAATATATACAAATAAGTAGGCTTCGTATTCCAGTTACATATAAACTGGAATGAGGTTCCCTGATTCGAAGTATATGTGACGTCACAGCGCAAGTACAGGTACGTTCGTATACAAAATAGTTACGCATCCTCTGCCCTCTTCCTCTAGAACAGACGTCTCAATAGGGCCTTCTCGGAGCACTTCCTCCTCTCTCTCTTTTTTAATGTAAGAGTGGAACAAGATACGGGAGCAGTTCGTGTATCTCCGGACGACGTCATTGACTGCGACTGCGACTGTGAATGACATTGTAAGTTGTTTGTCGAATACCTTGTACTGAACTGCCATCCGCTCGGCAATAGAGCTATGGACAGGGAGCTTGAACTCAGCTGACATGTATGCACGTCTGTGCAGAGTACTCCTGCTGAACATGTTGCCACGTCTCTCACGCCAGAATATTAACAAATTTAAGCATGCAATTTTATTTAATTTAACGGAAACGTAGTAGACTGTGAAAAGAGCGGCACTTATACCCCTACACCCTGTATACAATATTTATTCTATGTAATCCAGGATTTAGACATTTGACTTAATTTATAAACTGTGCGTTTTAAGTTGTATATCTAAGTCATTTTTCATGAACCAACAGAAATCTTGAATCAAAAAGTAAGAAGAGGGGGCAAATAAAATAAAAGGTACGCGAATGCGTGTCCTTGCAATGGTTCTTGAGTCTTCCCTTATGATATCTCATAGTCTAAAAGTCACTTGTCTCACTTCAATCACACAGTCCAAATTAAAGGACTGCAACCAGACGAGGATTAAGGAGGGAAGAACTACTAAAATGTACGCGAGAACGCATCCTTGCAATGGGATTTGAGGCTGTGAAAAATAACCTACAGCATGTGAGCTCAGGAAGGGTAACCACTAAACATATTGATATGTATGTCAAAAAGAATATACAGTAGAACCCCTATTATCCGAGGTAATGAATGGGGCGGACTGAACGGTTAATCGAAAGAATCTGATAATCTATGTCATAAAAGAATTTCATAAATTAAGTGAATAATACTTTGGCCTAAAATTTCGTAATTTCCTTCGTAGTCTTGGGTTTAACGTGCTATGTAGTGGATCAGAAGTTCATTAGAAGTTCGTTGTCAACAATGAGTTCTTAAGAGCCAAAAATCGATAGTTGTTGATGATGATGATGATGATGATGATGATGATGTTGATGATTGTCTGCGTAAAGATAGGAATACTTGAAGTCTCATGTTGTAGATATACATACTTTATGCACTTTATTCTAATTTTCTTTTCTTAAATCGCGTAAAGTGGTAACGCCAATCTCCTACTCTAAAGCAGCATTAGCCAGTTTCTTCTTTTCCAAGTCTCTCAATTATTTGTATTTTTTTAACACAATACGTTTTTTTTTGACAACTGTGGAAGACATTTTGCATAGACGTTACACAGTACGACCACTCGAATAGTAATGATAAGGACTGAATTGTACACGGGTTTGTGGAAATTCTTGGGGTAATTTCTTTGAAAGAAATAGTGATCATTTTACGAGTAAATATTTCTGTGCCGACAGCTAAGTATTTATACTACATGCTTTGTAGTAAGAGTAAAGGCTTATAAAAATAACATTCTGTAGAAAACTATATAGAAACATAACATATAATACTTCATATTTTTTCTGCAGCAAACAGAAAATAGGAGTTAGAAAAAAAGTCGGATAATCCGACAATCGGGTAATAGGGTGACGGATAATCGGGGTTCTACTGTAGTGCATTATTTTCCGCCGCAAACTTAATGCACTGGGCGAGAATCAATAGGAGATCGCTACAGCGTTGTAAGATCGCTGAGTCGTGCACATATGCAGATTCTTTCATTCATTTATTTATTTTTTGAGTCTACACATTATCATCACGATCTGCATTATGTGTTCATGGAGTTGAGATATTTTTGCTTAATTTTGTTCGTTTCCTCGTATACTTTTTCTCCTTTCTGAATCTGTTCATGTAGTTCATTGAGTCATTGATAATAAAGAGAAAGCGTTGCGCGTTACTCACGTGATTTTAATGACCCTATACGCTTAAAATATGATTGGATATCCGGCTTGAATATGTGGATCCAATACTTAAAAATGTGAAGTAGCCTGTAAGGGTTGCGTTTTGTTACTTAGATCGGAAAAATAAGTGCGAAAATAATTTTGATCGTAGTCTTTGCTATATAAAGATGGATTCAGTTTCCAGTAACTACGTCCTGTGGTAGCGAGCTTCTCTTTTATTCTGAGGGTCATAGTAAAACATTCATGAACAGAAAATGCCATGGGCATGACTATTGCATCGGAAATGGCATTACTAATGTCCCAATCAACATAGATTCTGTCCAATCGAGATCCCGACCCCCCCCCCCGAAAAAATGTAAACTGAATCGTCGTAGGATGGAGAAGTTTCTAAGCATTTTTCAAATTTAATTCTTTAACTAGTTGCTTGAGGGCAGGTGCCGTTTGATATACGTATAACTATGTGGTCGGTTGGATGTAAAACTTATTTAAGTCGGCTCCGGGAATGAATGTTTCGTAATGGTATCTCAAAAAGAATGGCAGTTCTGTAATGATAAAGTTTTCACGTTTTGTTTGTTTATTGATCCCAGACGATAAGTAAAGTTTAACAACAAGCATGCCATTTGTAAACAGCACATAATCGCTCGTCCACTACTGTGTGCATCATAATTAGGCTTCGTATTCCAACTACCTATAAACTGGAATGAAGTTGCCTCATTCTAAGTATATGTGACGTCACTGAGCAGGTATAAGTACGTTCTTATACAAAATAGTATGCATCCTCTGCACTCTTTCCCTAGAAAGTCAAAACCAGTCATAGTGAGTAGTCTTATCGATCACTGTTCTTACTAGTCGTATTATTTAAATAACTACATCTTTGTGGCTGATTGAAGGACCATTGCAGAGGTAAAATGCCTTAGGTAAGACGCTCAAGCGTGTAATACTGCAGGGCATAGTTGAGGATATTTGAACTAATACTTTTACTATCAATATATACAACATTACATATAAATTGTGAAATAAAGGTAGAAGTGACAAAAACAGTGCACTGAAAGACACTGCAATACCAAAAGGCACAGAAAGTGTGTTGAACGTAATAAAAAAGAACCAGTACTATCAAAATCTGAAAATTATGAAGATATTAACTCGACGTTAACATTGATTTGTGTAGCCTACTTTGTTGTTCAGTGCCAACATTCCAATTAATGAATTAAATAATCTACATTTTAGGAAATTTCTAAAAACGTATATATAAAATTAGTGGGTTTTCAGTAATGAACGACATGAAACATGAAAAAATATCAGACAATAGGAATATCTTGTACTACATCATGCACCAATAACGTCATGTGATATTGAAAGAGTTTCTTGCAGTATAAAATCATTTCTAGTGGCATCCGCACATGTTCAAGTTACGTAACTTACGAATGCACGTTATTACTGTATTAACTGCAAAGATCACGACGAAAATGAACATCACGGCTCAAGCATGTGTTTACTAATATAGCTTCAAAATGCCGGGAGTTGACTGTACTCCACGAAAACGCCTGTTTATTTATATACTTATCCGTTGCATTAACTGTGTTCGGCGTACTATAGACCCTACGTGTCTTTAACTTCAGTTTTTAGGTAGCTGGAATACTAAGCCTAATCATAATGCTCGAATTCTAAACAGGATCGATATATGATGGCGTTTCCACGTTGGGCATCTCCTGGATTTATGTTGTACTCGTATTGAGGGCCTTGAAAATCGTGACTGTCTACATTCACTTCTTGTAACAACGTTATATCAATTGAATTAAGAAACAGAAAAGTTCGTAACATATTTTGCTTGTTTTTGTTTTGTAAACAATTGACATTAAATGTAGCTACTTTACTTACTATAACAACAATAGTAGTAAAGACAAAAAACGTAGACATTAGTATGAATGCACTTCGGAAATGTCACTGCAGGTTAAGACACATCGCCGAATAACGACTTTCACTGCCCTTGATAGACATGACTGCGTAAGTTCTTAATTGTTTTTTTATTGTTTTATTTTATTTATTCTGCATCGATGTTTGTATATACTAAGTAGTTACCTTTGTTATACTATATTCTAATTCCCAGTGAACAAGGATGAGTAATATTGACAGATGAATATGGAAAAAATGTTACATTATGATTGCGTATGAGATATTGATGCTGAATCTATATGTGCAGAAATAGGCCTATGTCTCTCTGTTTTTTTTATGGACATTTACCTGAAACAAGATATGGCACTGCTCGTGTAATATGTTTTTTCTTTGTTTTCTGTTTTAGTCCTAAGGCGAGTGGAGAAGCGGGCGTAATGTGAACTAACGCGATGACGCTATACGGACGCAGGTTACAAGTGGCGCCTCGGGCTGCAGGACTCCACTGGCCTTGGTCGAGTAATATCATGATGTGTATCTTGTTCATGAAGGTCAATCTCTCGTTGTTTACTATTTATTCTAGTACCTCTGTCAGAGGGAAGTTCATTTTTGTCATCAGAAACATTTCTTGGTTGCTCCATTATCATTTGTTGTATAGTAGAGCGTCTCGTTTAGGCACAGTGAAAACGTAAACAAAGTGCAGGTAACGTGTGGGAGGAAGACGAGCCGTACGATAAACACGAGGGATGCACAAGGTTATTAGTTACAATATTTATGGCGGAGCATTAATTGAAATTATGTTTTCCAAAAACACACAAAACAAAAGAACACAAATTGTATAACGTTATCATATACACATTTTAACAAACAAGCTATTGTAATGTTGAAATAATTCAACATAACAAATCAAATTTTGCTACATGTATGTAGTTCATATAAGTAGCAAAATTCTATTTGTTATATTGAATTATTTCAACGTTACAATTGCTTGTTTGTTAAAATGTGTATATGATAACGTCATGACAATTGTGTTCTTTTGTTTTGCGTGTTCTTGGAAAATATAATTTCAATTAATGTTCCGCCATAAATGTTGTAACTAAAACCTTGTGCATCTCTCGTGTTTGTCGTACAGCTCTTTCTTCTGCCACACGCTACCTGCACTTTGTTTACGTTTTCACTTTGCTTAAACGAGACTCTCTACTGTATATAAGCAGTTAGATATGTTATAATTAGGCTTCGTAATTCAGCTACCTATAAACTGGAATGAGGTTGTATGATTCGAAGTATATGTGACTTCACAGCGCAGGTACAAGTAAGTTCGTATACAAAATAGGCTACGCATCCTCTGGCCTCTTCCTCTAGAAAGTCAAAACCGGGACACAGTCACAGTGAGTAGTCTTATCGATCACTGCTCTTACTAGTCGTATTATTTAAATAACTGTATCTTTGTGGCTGACTGAAGGTTCATTGCAGAGAGAAAATGCCTTAGGTAAGACGCTCAAGCGTGTAATACTGCAGGGCATACTTGAGGATATTTAAACTAATATTTTCACGGTCAATATAGAGAACATTACATATAAAAGTATAAAATAAACGTAAACGTGATAAAAACAGTGCACTGAAAGACACTGCAATACCAAGAGGCACAGAAAGTTTGTTAAACGTAATCTAAAAGAACCAGTACTATCACAATCTCAATATCATGAAGATATTAACTCGACGTTTAGTTTGGATTTGTGTAGCCTACCATGATGTTCAGTGCTAACATCCCAATTAATAAATTGTGTAATCAAGATGTATAACTAATTAAATAATCTACATTTTAGGGACATTTCTAGAAAAGTACATAGAAAATTAGCGAGTTTTCAGTGATAAGCGACATATGCAATATCCTAATGAAATACGAGAAAATATCAGACAATATAAATATCTTGTACTACATCATACACCAATAACGCCATATACACGGCATTAAAAGATATTTAACCCCACTCATCAATAGTGAACGATAATTTGTTGATGTAAGTGTAGCTTCTTTAGTCATTACTTCTGTGAATAGATGCCGATGATATTAGTCGTACATAAGTATACGCGCATTATAGAATTCAATTTTCCATATCACTTTACTCATTGTAAAACAGTTGGGAACCGCTGATATTGTCAATTATGAGAATAATTTATGCTTAATCTACATAATAATTTTCCCTTGCACCTTTTTAATGGCCCCAATAATGATGCCACCTATTAAGAACTAGCGGAACTCTTTCAAAGTTTGTCAAATTTTTATATCTTTGGTTCTGACTTATCCCATGGTTGGAAAATTCGCTTACACGATCACAAAATCGTAGGTCAGATGTCTCTGAACGCCAGTTATTGAAAGAATTTCTTGCGATACAAAATCATTTCAAGTGACATCCGCATATGTTCAAGTTTCGTAACTTACAAATACACTGCAAAGATCACGACGAAAATGAACATCACGGTTCGAGCAAGTATTTACTAGCATAGCTTCAGAATGTCGGGAGTTGACTGTACCCCAAGGACATGCAGCGACGACCTGTTCGTTTATATCCTTATCCGTTGCATTACCTGTGTTCGGCGTACTATATACCCAATGTGTCCGTAACTTCAGTCTTTAGGTAGCTGGAATACGAAGCCTAGTTATAATATATTATAATTGTCAATGACCAAGGATGAGTAATATTGAAAGATGAATATGGAAAAAAATGTTACACACATTATGGTTTTATTGACGCTGAATCGGACGCGCTTCCGTACAGGGGCAGTGGCATTTCTGTAAGGTTAGACCCGAGTTTAGATGCGTGTGTGTATGTATTAATAAAAAATGGCATATAAACATGCGTCCTATTTTCAATATTTCCTAGCCCCTAATTTTCGTTTAATATACACACACCCAACCTGGGTTCTAACCTTAGAGGAAATGTCACTGCCTCTGTACGGAAGCGCGCCCCATTTATGTATCGCTGTCTGTAGCTTCAGAGTCATCTTCCATCATTTGTTCATGGTCATCTTTCTGTTGTGTTTTATTATCATCATTTATTTCTGTATTTATGTGCAAAGTAGGCTCTGTATAGTATTCTATGTTTGTATCCATGTTTGATGTTTCTTGCAGAGGAAAACTGGACGTAGTGTGTTCGTCTGCTGGTCGAACAGGGCTATCGTCGTGAGAGTCACCGTTACTCGGACCTGCGGTTGAATTGTCAGTTTGAATTTCCACCTGTCTGTCTGTAATTTGTTCCATAATGTTTATATTTTGTAGTGTCTTCTATCAAACTCGTTGACTGATCAGTTAATGTTACGCAAGTTTGTTGACATCCCACCACCACTTCAGTACTTAAGGGTTGCCGACCGGCTACAGTTACTGGAAAAATAAATTATCTTCTTGGGCATTCGAAACGAAGATGTAAACTTTCCCCACATACAGTCCACCGCTGTGGCTGAGGGTTAGCGAGTCTAACTCCGAACCCAGCGGTCCCAGGTTCGATTCCCGGTCAGAACGTGTTGCCTGGTTGAGGTTTTTTCGGCGCTTTTCCCTCACTCTTATGAATGAATATCAGGTAACTTTATCAGGCGATTGGAACCCCCACTCATCTTCGCCACTTCCTTCCCTCCCCCATCATCCTTTCCTCATCACCCCGTTTCTGGTTTTTCAGATCACTCTACATGCGGCCTCTCGGAACTACTGGCTCTCTCGATCGGCCTCCTTGGATGTAGTTAAAACGACGTTGGATGGCTTCTGCTACTCGGGGGAGGAGTTTCGCCTCGGACCGACAGGGGGGGGGGCGAAGTTGCAGAAGCAGGAATGTTGACTGTAGGGACCGGTTGTTAGGGAGTCATGTGGTTGGGTTGGTACGCGTAGGGGATGTATGGCACGCAACTCATTCCATATCGAGAGTTAGCGCAATAGATCTCAACAGGTCGCAGTGCTGGGCTATACGTGCCGCCCTCAATTAAATTCCATTCCATTCCATTCCCCATTGGAATATGTTTCCGCATCTCGATAAGCACAGCGCGAACTCCTTTGTTTACAGGAAATTTGTACTGCGTACTCCACATTTCAGCTCGTAATGTTTCAACTGTCCCATAATGACCTAATGATTGATTTACTAAGTTATTTTCAACTTCCGGAGGTATATTAAATATTCGAACTGTAATTGCATTAATCTCAGCGCGCTGAAAACTAACCTTTATTATACTGCGGTTATCATACTGAAGTTAACTTCACCTTCGTATGTATTCGTAAGTCGTTCATACTGTGCTACAGAGGTCAATTTAAGATAAACTGATCGTTCTAAAGTATTTATCTGTATCATGTCTACCTGGTCAGGTGTGATGTTTAACTCTGCGTCAATCCAGTTGTGTAGTTCCAAAGCCGTTGTTTTCGCTGCCTCTGCCGGGAATGTGATCTTGATTGTGTTTTTTCATTGTATGTGAGACATGGTTGCACTGATGTCGTTGCACAAACAACAAAGTAATAAAACCTGTGGCAATTAAATCGATTATATGCGTACTAATATGTAACTAAAAGCAAAACGAAATGAAGCTCGCTGAACTATAAGACTGTAGTATCGGACCTCCGAACACAACACACTAGCTATCTGAACTAGATGACAGCTAGCTCAAGACTGGAGTTTAATTCGAAACGCTTAAAACTTTCCTACCGGCATAACTCAGACGGCAGGCGTGTTTACCTGCTGATTAGGAGCTGCGTTCGGGCTTGGGTTCAATTCCCGCTTGGCCTTCATTAATTACTTGAATTCTTTCCGACGATTTCCCCATCTGTAAAGCGACTGTCTGCTAATCTACAGCGAATCCTCGACTTCATCTCGCTATCACAAATTCCGCCGACGCTTAATAACACATCAGATGATATGGAGTTGTTAAATAACCAACAAATATCATTCCTCCATCGGCTCACTCATGCTTATTAAATTGGTTAAAAGGGATGATGGTAAATCCTTTAAAAGAAACCCGCTCTATTCTATTTTTCGCTGTATTTACACCAGGCATCAAGACTTACATTATATTCAGAACGAAAAGAAAAATACTTTTGTATACAACAATTAATTTCTATTAGCTCATAGTTTTACCTTAGATACCAAAAACCCGTTTCATTTTTTTTAGTTTATTCTGATTAATAAAGTTAATTCAATTGAGAACATTGTCTTTGTTTTTAATGAAATGTCCTTACGTTCCTTCTTGAATTTCTGACACATAACCATTAATTTTCATTAAAGTTCCTACGTTTCATATGCATTACTCACGGAAGAAAATACCAGGATTTGGGAGAAATTCCTGTAAATAGACAGGTAGAAACACATAATAAACGGCTTACTCAACATCACGTTTTCGATATCGTAATTGCGAAACAATTGTACTTCAATGGATCCATGACACTGTCAAATCTATGGGGAAAGTATACGCTAATGCATCAGCCAAGAAGGTAGCCAAACTACTCCTAATCTTTCATAAAACTTTGCCATACCTTTCTGTGAAGGGGTATGTCGAACCACTTTTCAAAGATGTATCCATACAGGACACAGATTCCAGAATATTCCAAAAACATGAAATACGAGGCGCATCCAGAAAGTAAGTTTCCCGATTTTTCCCCCTTGAAAGTAAACGTAATTAACTGTGTCAATTGCGCATGCGTAACAGATCTATGACGTATCAATCATATGCCAGCCTGACAGGTCCCGCCTGGTGCCAGTAGCGTGGCAGCAGTGGTCCGAAATGGAAGCTCTTATTCCTTCTCCCGCCGCCTGCGAGGTTCGGTCGGTGATAAAGTTCTTTAATGCACAAAGCATTGCGCCAATTGAAATTCATCGGCAGCTCTGTCAGGTCTATGGGCCGAACATCATGAGTAAGCAGATGGTGCGTCGCTGGTGTAGGCAGTTTTCCGAAGGTCGTCTAAGTGCCCATATGAAGAGCGCAGTGGGCGACCGTCCCTCATCAATGATGATCGTGTTGAACTGGTGCGGCAGTGCATCATGGAGAACAGTCGCTTCACGATTACGGAGCTGAGCAGCTATTTTCCGCAGATATCGCGATCCTTGTTGCATGAGATTGCCACTAAGCACCTGCTGTTCAAAAAAGGGTTTGCCAGGTGGGTGCCGAAAAACCTGACACCCGAACACAAAATGCAATGTTTAGGAGCAGCACTGACATTTCTGCAACGGTATCACGATGACGGCGACGAGTTCCTCGACAGGATCGTCATGGGCGATGAGACTTGGATTTCGCACTTCACCCCGGAAACCAAGCAGCAGTCAATGCATTGGCGGCATAGTGGATCTCCGGTCAGGACGAAATTCAAACAGACGCTGTCGGTACGGAAAGTGATGTGTACGGTGTTCTGGGACAGGAAAGGCATTCTGCTCATTGACTTCCTTCCAGGAGGTGAAACAGTGAACGCTGACCGTTACTGTGAAACACTGCTAACATTGCGACGTGCCATTCAAAACAAGAGACGTGGAATGCTTACTGCAGGTGTTGTGCTCCTCCATGACAATGCTCGTCAACATACGGCTCGGCGCACAGCAGCTGTTTTGACGGAATTTGGCTGGGAGTTGTTTCATCGACCACCCTACAGTCCTGATCTTGCTCCCAGCGATTTTCACGTTTTCTTGCACCTCAAGAAATTCCTGTCCTCCGGTGAGCGTTTTGGCAACGACGAAGAGCTGAAGACGTCTGTCACACGCTGGTTCCATTCACAGGCGGCAGAGTTCTACGACAGAGGGATACAAAAGTTGATCCCACGATACAAGTGTCTCAATTCTGATGGTGGCTATGTTGAAAAATAGCTGAAACATTGCTGTACCTGTTGCCAATAAATGTTTTCCTGAAAGTGTGTGTTCTTTTTTTTTTAAATAGGGAAACTTACTTTCTGGATGCGCCTCGTATATAGATTCGGAATACACTTTGTAATCCAAGCAGAAATAGAGCGGTTATCTTATGTCTCATTACTGGGCATGATAATATATTGGCAAAGCATCTCAATCGTCTTGAAAAACTCCAGCCTTTGTATCATATAACCTAAACTAATATTCGGACGCCAACAGCTTCAAAATTATCTAGCACTTCACTGTTTCTTCGAAGTCAACCGATACTAGGACACAAGAATGAAAATTACCTTTCTTTAGTTAATGACATTATGTATCCTATTATTATTAGTCATTTGTTAAATAATTAAATGAACGAATGAACGAAGGAACGAATGAATGAACGAATAAAGAAATAAAATAGTATAAATGAATGAATGAATGAATGAATGAATGAATGAATGAATAAATAAAAAGTAAATAAATAAATAAAAAGTAAATAAATAGATAGGTAGCTAGCTATGTAGCTACGTAGATTGACAGACACACATAAATAAATAAGGGAATAAATAAATAAATAAATAAATAAATAAATAAGGGAATGAATAAACAAATAAGGGAATAAGTAAATAAATAAATAAGTAAATAAATAAATAAATAAGTAAATAAATAAATAAGCAAATTATTGAAAGAACAAATAAATAAAGAAATAAATAATCAAGTAATACAAATAAGCAAATAAATAAATGAATAAGTAAATAAATAAATAAATAGATAAATATTATAAAAAGCAGTGGAACGAGCTTGCAAATGTTGGCATCAGATGCTACCAAGAGACCGTGAAAGCAACGAAAATTGCGCTCCCTGCCTTCACTGCAGATCTTTTAACAGGACTCGATCAAAACGACTTTCAGAGAGTTATTTATAATAATATGGATTCAAATATTTATAAGTCTCGCAAATCTTTTTGGCATATGTGAGGAAAGAGAAAGTTAGCAAGCGAACCTTTAAAATAATGATGGTAGTCCTGTGCAGGGGTGGGTCAAGCAAAGGGGCTGAGATGGAAAAGGGAAGAGCAATGATACTAAAGAAAAGTATGCTTGTAGAAGAAATCGACCTGTAGCCGAGATGTTGCCGATAATTTTTAAACTGAAATATAGCAGGCCTGCTAAAAGGGGATGAACAAAGGAGATCGTTCTCACTATAGGTGTACCATTTTGTGAAGAAGTAAGCAGAGTAAAAAAAAATAATAAGATACAGAGTGTAGAGGCAAACGAGGTGTCTCTCACAACAGTGAAGAGAATTTTGCCTCAAGAAAAATAACATGAAGCTGAAGAAACTTCAATAAGTGCAGCTGGGAAGAAACGTCGATGGCAAAAGATCTATTCTACGCGAAATCACCCATCATTTAGTGGGGAGCACTAGTTTAAGGAATACTTTAAGATAATTAGTGTGCAAATATAAGAAGACGGGGAAAAATATAAGCATTCTGATCGAGAGGCAAAGAAAATTATCTCTATTAGGCATAAAGTTCAGAAAGGAAGGCCAACCCATCACTAACTATTGGTAAGATAGCTATATGATAGAGGATAGGCCTAGGAAAGAGATCATAATAATATAAATATTACAATGAAAGCAGTAGTGATAGTATAGTAGCAATAATTTCTAACGGTATCAATAAATGCACAGTTTGTAACGTTTTAGTTGGACATTGTGCCACTGTCACATATTTTGTGACGCAGTACATGAGGGTAGGCCACCAAAAGGTTTATAAAACATAAAAGAAAGATTTTAAAAACATTTCACATCATAAAAGATATATTTTATATTGTTCAACATTACTTCTTTAACTGGACTCCGTCCATAGGCCTATGCCTGGGGGCAGGAGGATGCTCTTTTACACTACAGATAGAGTTCGAGGAACTCTATTCGCCGCACTTATCAGCGTTGTTCTCGCTACACATACGGCGGAGTTATGGCGGCGAGAAAGTTGCTCGAAAGTTTATCTTTTAAATCGGTCCACAGCATAAATTATTAGAACAGACAATAATACACAAACACAAGAAAGTTTGAGAAATTAAAAGGTTTGCGTTCGTAGGAAATTAAGAGCAAGATTGGGCGTTGGATCTGTCGCGGTGGAGTCATTTCTTGGCCACCGAGGTCACCCGACATTACTCCATTGGAATTACCTTTGGTTTTTGTGACTTATTGATATTATAGGTCTATTTACACGAATTCTGTACTTCTAATGTCACGACGATTGGCAGGAGGGAATAGGTAGGGGGCTGTAGCTGGTAGAGAAACAACATACAAGTTAGATAGTGATTCGATTCTTTGCTCAAAGTTTAAAATTTCATGGGCCAAAAATATCTACGATACTACCGCGATAATCTCAAAACCTATTTTTGTAGCACAAAAATACTTTAGGTATTAAGAAATTAAAAACTATAGTACAAAGTCCTATTTGTGATGTAGTGAGTCCCAAGAGTTCACTGGGTTCCTGAAAATGTTGAAATAAATATAAAATAAATTGACCAAGCTCTTCTTCTTTGTCTTCTTATTTAATCTTTCCCAATATGCTGACTTCGATGTGGTGTAGGTAGGGTATTTCTGGACCAACACTGAACTCTTTCACAATGCGTGTCTCTGAACTTGTGGTCAGGATTATGCAGGGTCGTCGGGGAATTGTTACAGAAGAATTACAAAACAAGGGACAAAAGCTCAGATCTGTGGGATGGAGATAGATTTCCACCCACATTGAGAATCGAATCATGCATAGTTCACGTTTATTTAAGCTTTACTCGTAATCAAATTCAATTCAAGTCTAGACCAACAAATTAAATTATTTCGATGTTCTGTATATTTCCGCATAACATTCCACACTGAGTTATAGTTAAATAAACTCATAATGCGATACTGTATTACGAATAACAGAATATACAGACGGCTGGGATCTGCAAGTTCTGTGACGCTTACACGGGAATTTCACCATTAATGTCAAATTGGAATCATAGATTCCTGTTAACATTTAACTCCATTCCCTTCTGTGGGAATCTACAGTGCATGTCTGCTCATTATACGCCAACATACCGTGGGTAGAAGGGGCACAGTTGCATTTACTCTACAAAGGCCAAAGGTAAGTGCTATATGATTTTCGAAATAGGTATCGAGTTCATGTGGCGAACAACCAGAGATGGAATAATTTATGATGGACAAAACACTACAATCAAGCAGATTGCCTTGATATATTTCAATTCCGCCAAGTTACCATTGCAACTTCAATAAAATCATAATTAGGCTCAGGCGTAGCTGAGGTATTAGCGTGTTTGCCTGTTGATCAAGAGCTGCGATCAGGCGTGGGTTCAATTCCCGCTTGGTCTGAATATGTGAATGGGTATTTTCCGTAAGCGAATAATTATCAGGTAACCTATTTCAAAACCTCGGCTTCATATCGCCAAATATTATCTCGATAACACCAATTACATCGACGCTAAAGTCATGCAAAGTCATTAAGTTAAAAGAAAATGGAGAAGTCTCATTGTTTTATCTTTTCCTCAGAACACTTATACTCCGTAAGCCAGTTACCGGAATAATACGGATATTACGTCGTTCCGCTCTTCAGTAGATTCCAATTAGTAAGCAGTTATGTCTAATAAGCAGGCTTAGGATCCGACACAACTTAAGACTGAAGTGAAGGTACAGTGCAACGGAGTACAGATGGAGTGAGATGGCGCGTTGAGTTTTATTTACCTGTGCGTTATGTACAATCCGGTTCGTGATCAGAGGCACAGTATTATTCAGTTTCTCCCTATGAAACGAACTCAGACCATCACAGTGCATTTTCAATAAATTCACAGTGAACAGTTTTTTCGAACTAGTTGCAAGTATGTACAGTAGTGGCAAAAAACCGGACCGACTCTTGTAGCTGATTTCAGAGCCTTGTTCACTCCAGAGCATGATATATTGGTAACTAAGACTTTCATGGTTCGAATCCTGCCTGGGAAGGAAACTTTTATTCAAATTTATTCCCAATACTTTTTCGATTGCAGCGATATTTTACTACTTAATAACCTTATTATTCCCAGAACATGAATTTTACCAGCAATCGAAAAATATTGGGAATAAATTTGAATAAGGAACAAAAAAAAAAAAGTTTCCTTCCCAGGCAGGATTCGAACCACGAAAGTCTTAGTTACCAGGCTATCGTGCTCTGGAGTGCACAAAGCTCTGAAATCAGCTACAAGAGTCGGTCCGGTTTCTTTTGCCACTACTGTACATGGTTGTTCATTGTAACGCTAACGCCTTCAACGTCGCCGAGGGATATGAAAACTTGTGAGGTATGTATCCTACTTCATTTTCCACCATCATTAGATTGTACTATTAACAGTAGAATATAACGTAGCATACTGACGTCGTTGTTTACATACTGTGAACAGTATGTCTGTCTACTATGCTCAAGGAACTCTATAGTCAAGTTGTGCGTACACTGGTTTCTAAAGTGTCCCGGATCTTAAGCCAGCTAATAAGTTACTATATACAGAGTGAACCATAAGTAGTATCATTAATTTTAGGGGGTTATTCTTTCAGATATTTCAAACAAAAATAATTAATACAATTTCGCTCGTTTTTGGTTCCTCTTCGAGAAAGAAATTGTTTTATACGAAATATTTCACTGTATGCTTTTGGAAAGCTATTGATTGAATTTCCAATATGCTCAGTCAATTTAAGAGAGCAGTATATTATGACAAATTATTGAAAGAATTTTAGTTTTGACCTTCAAATGTGCAGAAATTTCATCCGTACAAAAGTAACATTGTAAAATTCCTTTGCACAACGAAAACTTACATTTGTTTCGATCAAATTTCTGCACATATAAGGAGAAAAACTAAAATTCTTTCAATCATTTATTATCAAAATACATTGCTCTCTTAAACTGACTGAGCATATTGAGAATTAAATCAACTGCTTTCCCAAAACACGCTATGAAATATTTAATATATATCAATTTTTACCTCTAAATGAAAGCAAAAAGGAGCAAAATTGTATGGAACTTTTCTGTTAGGAAAATTAAAAAAAGTAACCCCCTGAAATTAATTACATTACTTACGGTTACTGTATATAGAATGTTTAAGAAATAAAGAGAATGCATTTCTAATATGTCCACAAGGAAAATGGATTATATCAATATGCGTTCCGAAATATGCGTTCTGAGTTAAGAAGATTTTCAGTAAGATCTTTAAGTAAACCAAGGTATCATTTTCTGCAATTAAAGCCGAGACTTACTGTAGCTTCAGAGCTGCTCATGATGAACCGTGGGAGACTATCTATATAGCACCGCATGATGATGATGATGATGATGACAACGACGACGATGATTATTTTAGTAATGCTAAGATGTGTGTAGGAGAAACGGAAGAACCCCAAGAAAATCTATAAAAGAACACTACTTGTCCGCCATAAATTTCACAGCGTGGAAAGTTGTTCGTCTAACAGTGAGCTCAGTAATAAAATACAGCAATGTATAATTTCTACTTAATGTTGACGGGAAAGAAACGTAAAACTGAGATATGGTATTTTTTTACATTAGAAGTAATTTTACTTTCCAGAAACTGTAGATTATAATCTGTCTCCTGTGAACACATTATTACAATCTTACCTGGGAAACTTGCCAACAGCAGAGATAGCAATTTAAACTTACTTTCGGTATTGTTCTAATTTTTTTGTTTTTCCTTCCGGAATGCTCTTTTCCTTACACTTCTCGCCGCAAGTTTTGCACAAATGTTATGTCCTTCCAAACAATTACTAAGGGATCTAAGGGCTATTATAATTTTTATTGCAAAATACAGTCTATGATGTCTTGTATACAGAATTAACAGTAAGTATAGTCCGGATCAGCTTACTTAATACCCTAAGGGTAAAACCTAACTATTTCCCCCCCCACCATTACTACATAAGCTAGTGGATTATGGTGATTGTCTAGTTTACAGGTTGAATTTTCCTTTGCTAACTTCGTTTCGAATTTCGGTACTGAGAAATACTACAACTGGTAGTGATTTTGTAACTGTTATGTTGGAAGCAGTAACACAAGTTGTCAGTAGTTTAAATTCTGAAAATTCAAATTGTTCTAGATTTCTGAGTCCATTACTGGAAGATAGTGAAATTTGAACATACCAATAATTAATTAATATCAGTATTAGTAGTAATACATAACAGTTATTGTACAGTACGTGTTGCTCCGTGTTGTGGTTGTAATTCCAAGATTAGAGTCAGGTAGGCTAAATGTAAATAAATATAACATATTTGTCTGATACATGCCTTTGGGTAATCGATAAAAATACCATTTTACATTTTATTTAATTTCTTTCGTGTTTACACTTTTATTACAATAATGGAGTAATTATTCTAAAGCATACATTTCAAAGTGGCATTCGTTTTCGCAATTCATGCTAATCATTTCACGTGATCAAACAAAATACATTTTTAGGTTAGATCTCATGGTTCGTAAACTGTTTAATCAAAGCAATGAATTTCATGTTGTCAGACAAAATACATTTTAATATTAGATCATACACTAATCTACTAACTACTAACAATGTGCGAGAGGTCCAGAAGAGAAATATACTCTTTCACAAATTATTGAACCTTTTAGAAAACACCTCCCAAACATAAAGATGAGATGTGGTAAATAAGTAAGACATCGTTATTGTTAATACTGTATTATTATTATTATTATTATTATTATTATTATTATTATTATTATTATTATTATTATTATACAAGGCATTGCGGTGATATCTAGTATTAGTTGGCAACACTGAAGAGACGGCCAAATTAGTCTTTTAGGAATTACTCTTACGTGATTCTCAGTATAATGTCATTCATTTCAAGGGGTTATTCTTTGAGATATTTACTGGTAAAATTCATGTTTTGCGAATAATAAGTTAATTAAGTAGTAAAATATTGCTACAATCGAACAGTATTGGGAATAAATTTGAATAAGGAACAAAAATAGTTTCCTTCCCAGGCAGGATTCGAACAACGAAATTCTTAGTTACCAGTCTATCGTGCTCTGGAGTGAACAAAGCTCTGAAATCAGCTACAAGGGTCGGTCCGGTCTTTCTCGCCACTACTGTACATCAACGAATTCCACTTCTTTTACGCACACGTCCAATATAACATCAACTGAATCACCAACCACTAAAATATTCAAATTTAAAAATTGTACCTTCAATAATTGTTCCTTTTAAAATTATTCATGTTTATTTTTTTATTTCATCGTCCTTAATTAAAACTTTTCTTGTTTATTTCATCTCCCCTAATTAAAACTTTTCTAACACTTGTTCATACTATTTAGGTTATGTTATAGGTTCTGCTATACGGTATTAAGGATAGTCGCGTATCAGAGATAGTTTAATATTAAGATTTATTGAAAATCATCTGTCAAGTGACGTTGATTACTGGGATCCGGTTAATTAAAGTGTAATGCAACTGTTTTAATAAAAATGAAACTCAATCAACAAAGTCTTCTCGACTAGTAACCGTCCACAGAGTTCAATGAAGATTCCATAGTTGGCACAAGTGATAACAAGAAAACAGCCGAAACAGCTAATCATAACACACTACTGCCATCTAGCGTAATATTTGTAATGTTGAGATGGTAAAATAATATATTTTAAGACAGTTATATTTTCGTAAGTCAATTAATATTTTATTGTATTGCAGTACTTCGTTACTTCTAATCTTAATATACTTTCTTCTAATCGTGTAATAGTCAATTAAATCCCACTCGAGTTTTGATTTTCTCTAGATAAATAAAAACCTCTAGTGAGATTACTGTTGATAATACACTAGGCCTACTCTCTTAAACTGACTGAGCATATTTCGAATTAAATCAATGGCTTTCCCAGAACAGGCTATGAAATGTTTCATATAAAAGAACTTTTTTTCTCGTAAAGCAAGCAAAAACGAGCAAAGTTGTGTTTAACTTTTTTGTTTGAAATATCTCAAAGAATAACCCCTTGAAATTAATGAGATTATAGTAGATTTACTGGCATGTAAAAGAACTCCTGCGGGACAAAATTCCGGCACATCCGGCGACGCTGATATAACCTCTGCAGTTGCGAGCGTCGTTAAACAAAACATAACATTTATATATTTTAAATTTTAATGAGATTATTTGCTGTTCACCCTGTATACTACTACAGTATCAAAATTAACAGTGATTCATACATAGGCTGCATGTGTGGCAGTTTGCGTCCTGTTTAAATGTTGATGTGCATAGAAACACTGCTATGAAAACCAAACATACGATAAGCTGCAGACTACATGGTACATTGCAAACAATATCTCTAGATAGAATGGAGAATCGATAAATGGATATAAATATAAAGAGTGTTGAACCTACTATGAATATGTTCAAATCTCGATGTCTACCATTGAAATTTGTGGTCGACAAGAGCTGTGTTGGTACAGGATTTCTCGACGTATTCCCGTTTCCGATCATTCTACAAATCCTCGCCCCACATCATTGCCTCATGGGGAAGTGGATTATGGTTAGCGAGTGGAGTTTGTTCTCCTAAGTTGAGCTAAGTCATGATATCCAATCACGCTTAGGCTGATTATCCAGTTGGATTTTTTAAGAATATCAGGTAAATTCACAGCGCATCCTTGGAATCATCTTGTCAACTTACCGTCTCACTATAACAAATTTTGTGTTTGGCTCCAGATCCAGATCTGGGCTTGGGTATGGGTTCGATTTCCGCTTAGGCTCATTACTTACATATGTTTATTTCTCAACTGTAAGGCAAATGTCTGGTAATATGTAGGCCTATATGGCGAATTCTCGGTCTCATCTTGCCAAATACCATCTCGCTGTCAGTAAATAACCTAGTAGTTGGTACAGCGTCGTTAAATAACTAAATTAAATGTAACTAATTTTGTTAAGGATAACAAACGGAGCAGTAGATATAGCCTACACTGTACAGCAGTCGTGGCGAAAATGTGATCGTGCGCCGAGCCACTGTGTAACCTGGAACGTGCATAGCATCTATGGAGGGAGCCGGACACCCGAAGGGGAAGTGAAGCAACTGTCTGACTTATTAACGGATTTTCATTTTCCTTACGTCAAGCACTTAAACATAATTTTATACAGTATAAGGTTACAAACTAATGTTTAGCATGTGTAACGAAGACAGAAATGAATAAGAAAACATAGGACACATTATCACAACGTAAAATTAACTGTCTTCAGAATGTCTCTGCGACAGATTTTCAAAATCAGGAATTTGTCACTTACTGCCAGTCGTAATTGATCACGAAGGTATTTGTGTGTCAGTAGTGATCTAAATTTGGTTTTTACTATTTTCATTGTTGAAAGTAATTTTTCACAAACGTAAGTTGTAGAGAACATGGCTTCAACAGAGCAAGCGAAAGAACGAAGCTTCGGATATTTATTTTTTGGCAAAGATTTGAAAAGTTCAACATTTGTCAAGTCCTTACATCTAGCTTTCATTTAACATCACATTGTAAATCTGTGCCTTTAAATTGAAGATCTAACCGCATTATTCGTACATCTGTTGAAAAAGGATCGACGTACAGAGATGATGATTATGATGATGATGATGATGATGATGATGATGATAATAATAATAATAATACGTAATAATAACACTTAACCTTTTAGGGCCGTATTCATAGACATTTTTAGCGCGGGTTTCCGGTGGATGATCAGCGTTTTTCGTATTCATAAACCAGTGTTAGCGATAGGATATGATTTGAATTCTGTACTAGTAACCAGTGGATAGCCGGGGCTAGCTTAGTACGCTCGTAGCGCGTGCTGCGAAATGTCTATCAATAGTACCCATAATGTTTCTTGTGTGACATGTAGTATACTGTCGTTTTATGTTATACAACCGTTTTTCTCGTAATACTTGTGAACAAATGATACATTTAATATTCTCATCATATTGGCAGCAAAAAAATGCGTCCTCCCATCCTACTTGAAACTTTCGTTTTTGTAGAGGTACATGATTTCGAGAGAGACATTGCGATGATACGCCACTCGCAGGTCAGAGACAAATACAAATGGAATGGAGTTTGATTCCAGTGAGTGAGGGGGTGGGGGTTGGGGGAGGTAGGAATCAAGAGAAATGTACAGCTATCATTGCGATCCACAATGTGCTCGTGAGTCACATTTTCGCCACGGTTGCTATACAGCATCAAAGGAATGAAGTGTCCGTAACTTACTTGTAAACTAGCAATAAATGTTAAATGTTATGTTTTATTTAACGACGCTCGCAACTGCAGAGGTTATATCAGCGTCGCCGGATGTGCCGGAATTTTGTCCCGCAGGAGTTCTTTTACATGCCAGTAAATCTACTGACATGAGCCAGTCGCATTTAAGCACACTTAAAAACTAGCAATAAAGTCCACTTCTATGGAGTAACGGTTAGCCTGCCTTACCGTGAAACGAACGAGCCTTGGTTCAGATCCTGATTCGGACAAGTTACCTGGTTGGAGTTTTTTTTAAATATTAATAGGGTTTCTTTAGATAAACTGAAACTGACACTTTTCTGAGTAAGACGAAAATTTAAGAATTAGATTTTCCTTTCATTCAAGAGCAATAGCAAAAGTAACCGAGCATCACATCAAAGTTTTTTCAACAAAAAGTACTGCCTTTTTTTAATGTATTTATGAGGCTCACAATGGTTTTTAAACTCTGTTCAATACTGCTCCTTAAAGAGCATAAAACAGCTATGGGGACTATCAGCAAAGTAGGGAGGGAACGTTCCTACTCACCCCACATTCGTTTGATTGGCAGGCGAGGGGTAACGCAGTTGTTTTGCTAAGTCAAGAGCGTGGTGGATTCAACACACCTTGCGCATTAGTAATTTCTCCGCTCTTATTTCTCGTTTCAAAATCTTTATAATCTTTTGTATATATGAAGTACATGTGTCACAGAATAATTATTACAGCCACCTAGTGTCATTAGGCAAATTATACAGTATATTCTTCAATTGTATAACCATTCCTTTATCATGTGCAAGAAAAATTCTTGAAATGCCTTTTGATCGACATAATAAATTGTTTCTTTTTTAAAAACAATAAAGAAAAAAGCATAGCTCCATTGTCATTTAACTGTACAATATATTAAACAATATAATAATCAACATAATAAATTTTTTCCCTTTAAAACCAATAAAGTAACTAAGCTCCATTGTCATTTAACTTGAAAACATATTAAACACAATATAATAATCAACATAATCAATCATTTCTTTTTAAAAACACTAAAGAAAGTAACTAAGCTCCATTGTCATTTAACTTGAAAACATATTAAACAAAATGTATAAGATATGAATGAAACGAAATAGGCTACTACTGTAGACCTATACTGCTAGTTTTCATTTACTTATTTGTTATTAATGGCAATCGGAGTTTCTTGTTATTAACTAAAACGTATATATTTGGCTTTAAAGTACAACTCAATCGTAATACTGAAATTAATGCATGTCTGTGATCCTAGACCTGAAGATATTTTTGATCATATTCATTTTGAAAAGAAAAACTGCTCACAACAGTAAGTTGAGCCAAACATAAATACAATACACAATGCAAATGTGCGCAAATTATGGAATTTTCCTCTGGTAGGTATTTAAATAGATCTAATACTTTTTTCTAAACACTTTGGTGGCGTGCTCTTTTGCATCTCTATAGTAGCTCTGCTGCTTGGGTAACATCAAATACAAATGGGTTATTGAACAGACATTTCCTTGTTCATTGCGATTACTTCTGAAGATCTTTCTTGGAAAGAGAACGCATCAAGTAGGCCTAATATGCACTCAAAGGTTAAATAAGTTCAGTTCCAGATAGGTACTTAATAAAATAACAGGTAACTAAATCCTGAAAATACCATAAACATATCTTGATTTGTATCTTACGAAAATAGCTTTTAAAATTGTAAATAAATACTTGTAAGATCACCAAAGTCCGCTTTATGCTTCCGATCGAAGTGGCGTTTAATATTGAAGCGTTTTATATGTGCAATTTTAAACCCACATATTAAACAACAGACATTTTTCTTTTTGTAAGCAATAAAAAAATTCTTTCTGCAACTCTTCCTGAAACTGACGTCCCGAGATCGAAGCCATACCCAACACCGAATGAAGCGTTTCTACGAAGCACCAGGCGGAGGAGATGGTCGGTGGAGTGAGGTAAGGAGGCTTTGAGTGCAGTGGCCCTTCGGAGCCATTTTTCCCCATGGTTGGCATAAAATGTGCTTCCATAATCGCAGTTTTAAACATTTTCGTCCACACCTGTGGAGTAACGGTTAGCCGCGAAACCAGGTGGCCCGCGTTCGATTCCCGGTTGGGGCAAGTTACCTGGTTGAGGTTTTTTCTGGGATTTTCCCTCAACTCAATATGAGCAAATACTGGGTAACTTTCGGTGCTGGACCCCGGACTCATTTCACCGGCATTATCACCTTCATCTCATTCAGACGCTAAATAACCTGAGATGTTGATACAGCGTCGTAAAATAACCTACTAAAATAAAAAAATAAACATTTTCAAACTGAACTTTTGGTACATTTTAAAGTCTGTATCGAATTAGCCCGACTTTTTTTACTGTATCACATTAGCCCTGCTTGATCCTACTGGTAGTAGTATAGAGTCGAGAACCTTGATTGAAGTTGGGCCATGAGCCTTCAGTTGGAAAATAGAATTTACTGTTCCATTCCTAAGTACTTCGAAATTTCTGATGAAGAAATCTTTCAGTTTGCAGAGTCCGGAACGTGAATGAAGTGCTCAAATCCCATAAGAACACATAAGACAGCTTTCTTGACAAAGAATCACTATCTTCGTTAAAAGACCTTTAATTAAATCATATTTAGACTGAAATAAATAGAATACGTATAATTGTATAAGAGGAACAGTTTTTTTTAAGTGTCACCGTAATCGTTACGTAACGAAACAAAGTACTGTAGGCTATATAAAACAGTGAATCCGAACAATTCATTCTTCCAGATATTGTGTGTTACATGAGCAGTGTGGAATTCGCTTCTTTTTTTTTCTTTTCATGTAACACGAAGCTCCATCATCGCTTACGTATGAGCGACTACATTCTATTTTCAGCCAGATCGATGCAATATACAACCTCTCGCTATCCGCCAGATAATAATATTAAAATTTCCTTAGGGTTGTTTAATCGGGCACTTTAAACATATTTTTCCTCTGCGTGCGGCCTATCGTGGCCATCGCGGACTTCCTACATTTAGAAATCCAGCGAGCAGTGAAAGTACAACCTTTCATTATGCCATTGTGCACAATTTGATAAGATAATAGTAACAATTACCTTCTTAAATTAAATTCTATCCTGAATATGTTAACTTAACGAAGAATTCCTATAGCTTTCCTCAATCTTTCTGAGCAAATATAAATTGATTTTATTATCTATTGTTTGCCACATTACTTCTTATCGCCCAATAAAATTGGTATCTACACTAAGTTATTCTATTGGGTGTTATGTCGGATTTTTTATTTTTAAGTTTATGGGTACTTATATTGTTCTGGATGAACCCATTTAACGGAATCAATAGGAAAGCGCAAAAAGCTGAAAGAAAATCTATCCACAATTCAATGAGAATTTGGCGAAAAGTAGTTCATCTCCTGAATATTTTGACATCAGATCATAGATTGAAGAATTTGAAATGTTTCCTTTTCCTTTATATTTATTCCAGCACTTTGCGTAAAAGAAGAAATGTATTGCCAAAATATTACCCAGAACCTGCAATAAATTATGGGAAAATGCTTCAGAACAACATAAAATCTGTCACAATTCGAATGAAATTTTCACCAGAAATTCCTCATCAGTTAAAACAGTTATTATTCTACGGCCGTCTGAGATATTTTTAACGACGCTGTATCAATTGTGAGGTTACGCCTCTATAGGGTAGATGAAGTTGGTGATAGTGATATAATATTTAGGCGAGATGAGGCCGAAGAATCGCCATGGTTTACCTGACATTCGCCTTACAGTTAGGGACAACTTTGGAAAAATCAGCCACGTCCAAGGGCAACCACATAGGCTAGACGACCAACTCCTTACCCCAAAGCTGCGCCGGTGGTACTGAGATGATAATGGAGAACCTTTTTTTTTTATTAATGGAGGACACTTACCTGTTCGCCATTCACCCATATGAAGGCAGATGTATAGATGAATTTACCAACAAAGACGTTACCCAAAGTACGCCATAGGAGGCTGGTTTTGGTCTACACTATACACGCGATGAGATAAAATGATGAAGATTTGTAGCCAACTGTTGTCATTAACAGATTTCAAAGTCATCTGCGTGACATTGAACCTTGGCTAATCAGACGGAGAATTAAATTAAATATATCGAAAACACAAACTATCTTATTTAGCAGGAGAAATAAATTTAATAGACCAGGAATAACTCACACAAAATTAGCTATAAGTGGATCAGAATTTGAGTGAAAAACTTCAGTTTAAGTGTCTCAGAATAACACTAGACGGACGGCTCACTTTCCAGAACAGGTACAACAGAAACTCAGACTTGCCAATTCTATAATGTTAGAGCTTTACCCAGTTTTAAATAAAAGCAGAATTATAAACACCCACACGGCCTCGATTTTTATAAAACATTAATTAGGTTAGTAATACTGTATGTTTGCCCTGCTTGGGGGCATGCACCTATTACTGTTCTTAAAAAATTACAGGTACTCCAAAACAAACTTTTAAGATTAATTACAGGACTTCCCAGAGTAACGCCTGTTAGATTGATTCATAAAGAACTCGAAATTTGGACAATTCAAGAATATATTTCTAATCAAGCCTCCTGCACGTACACCAAGTCGTACAGCAGCAGAAACCCACTAATTTCTTCCCTGGGTAACTACACCCTGCTTCAGATAAACACAGAAGACCAAAGAGCGTACTCCACCCTCTAGCTTGGAATGACAACGTACGAGATGCAAATCAAACTGAACACTAAACAACAAGATGACTCGGCAACAGACATAAATATACTACTGAACTAATAATGTTATTTCTCTGTTTCAGGGTCATCGCGTTATTGGCTGCCTAGGTATACGTATTGTAAATGTTTTATGGCTTTTTTATGTATTTGTATGTTTAATTATGATTAAAAGCCAACATTCCTCCTGAGTATATACATACCACAATGAAGCCAATTGGCTTGTCGTCAGTGCGACACCTCATCTTGCTCAAGGTTTTTCCGTGGTTTCCCTAGAGCAGGCCTGCACAAGGTTTGCGCTCTCCGAGCCGCTCACAGCTCATGAGCGGAATGCAGATATTAGCTGCGCTCTGTACAAAGGTGGACTGGAAGAAGTGTTGATCTCGTACAAAATATACACAAAAAGAAGTACTATTACGAGTGTTCATGAAATGAATTCCCGTTCAGTGTTTGCAAAACTATCTTGGACTATTATTAATTAATAAAGAAATATTTATTTTACAGAAATAATAGAAATTCTATAGCTACTTAAATGTACAATATCATTGTTATATTTTTATTTATCAATACATCAAAACGAGGTTTTATGCTGTTGACAGCTGAAAGGAACAATAGCCTATTGATCGTAATGAAACATCAGTTACAGATGTTCGATACCTGCCTTTATTAAAGTTGATTATAGAAAACAGTTGCTCACAAATATAAATGTTGAGCCAAACATAGCAATCATTTTGACAGCCAGCCTGTGTAGTCGTGGATATTATTGCTAATGTTTAGTCTTGTAAACCTCAACCAGGCTAGTAGTATTATTCAAACGATCTTTAGCCCTTAGGTCACATTGAAGATCAAGAAGTTCGAGCTGTAAATCGTTAAATGTTATGTTCCATCTTTTAGATTCCTCCAGGGGCGTATTTTGCGGGCTACCGGGGCTACCGGCGGTAGCCCAAGGAAATTACAAAAGAAAAAGTTTATAATATAACATAATGTAATAATTTTGTATTATTAGTTTTACCATAGTAATTAAAATTGAAGTAATTGTTAGATATATTTTGTGTAATAATAGGGTCAGCGGTAGCCCAAACCCTTTAACCAGTATACGCCCCTGGATTCCTCCATACTGTACTGTAGCAGTAGGTAAGCAACGTGGAACAGTTACTGAGAATAGGCCTACACACTGCACTCCACTAGATAACTGAGTGGTCGTTTCCCTTTCCTCTACCTATACCAAGTCTATGTCATTCTGACGTATCTTCCTCTCCGTTTCGGCGAGCGGTAAACACAGCTCTCCCACTCCGAAGGAGCGCGCGCGCTCGTTGAGCGCTGTTTGTGCAGGTATGCCCTAGAGTAATAAGACAAATGTCGGGATGAGACCTAAAAGAAATGGACCACGGACCTCTTCCCTTCCGCCACGCTTTGTCTTCTACTATCACAAAGAACTTGCTAATTTCTTAGATAATCCTCTAATATGATGATAATAGGGGAAAAAATACATTGTAAGTTCACAGGGCTAACGGCTTCGAAGCTGGGTACCTGGTTCTAATGAAGTGCACTGGTAGCAAACATAACATGGGCGCATGAGATAGTTACTCTGCCTGCCATTGTAAATTTACTTCAATTAAAGTCCCCAATTAAAAAAAAGTTAAGATGCCACAGAGGAACCGGAAGAAAGTACCTGTGTTACTTGGGCCACGGGCTTGCCCAACACAAGTTATAAAACGAAGGTACACCTGAGATCGAACCCGGGTTCAAAGGACCATAAGTCCTTCTCTCTAGCCACTGTACCACCGTGGCGGCTAAGGAGAAACTTAGGACTGAAAATGACACGAGAATTTGGAGAGTATTTTGGGCAGCTTTATATTCACACATGTTACAGAATCTGCCGCTGGTTGAACGCCAAGACTTCTCAGAAAGAGATCCATATGTCAGTGAACACATTCGACTCTACTGCTCGCTGCATCAACCTATCCGGCTCCGCTTTACAACAAAGTCAACTAATCTGCAAAAACCTACTCGATTCCGCTGCAGCAAAAAGACCTACGCGAGTGCGCTGCAGTAGCCTACCCGACACCACTACTGCTACAACCTATCGAACTCCGCTGCCAATAACACTAACAAATTTTAACATTTTTTTTTGAGCTGGGCATGTGATACATATTTTCTATATAATTTGAGCCTCCTGAATACGAATATGGCAATAAAAAACAGTTAATGGTTACGGTTTTTGAGAAATTATCGAATTTATATCTATTCAAAATATGGCTTTATATAATGAAAATAAGGTTAAATATTAACTGTGCAGAAGATTGCAGCTTTCTTTCTCTGCATTTTCTTTTATATTGGCATCAGGTAAATCACAAAATAAAGTTCAAAAATAGTCTGCTAGCATGTTGGTACTCCACTGTCCTTGGTATCTTTTTTTCCATAGCTTAAATTTCTTGATGAAAGCGCTTACCATGCTCATCACTGAAATCGTCACAATTCTCGGAGAAAAAGTCAAGATGGGAGTGAAGGAAGTTTAATACAGGGACATCATTTTATTTTTACTTCAATTTTTATTGTACCTGAGTTTCTGAATGTACTTCACTCCCACCCCTTCTACTAAGGAAGTTCCAACTCCACACAGAATCAAGACCGCAGATAGTAAGCAGTACTGAGTTACTGAGTATAGTACGTTCCAGAAATATGTTCACGTTCTCCAGTGACGAAAGAGCTTTCAATATTGAATCATATTTTCGCACAGGTACTGTCCGTTTGCCTACGTCGCATCCCGATTTCCCCCACCTGCTTCTGCTCGCCCCTCTGTAATAGCTGGGCTGTCTTAGCTCTTTTCTGAAAACATTAATTTGTCTTAGGAATTGGAAGTTTACGTAATATTATACAGCTGTTTAATTTAACTTAAATAAAAGGGCCTCGTTAAGTAATTAACTGTCACGTGATTTCCCTCCTTTCTACGATCCTGCGGCATAACCACTTGGACGGACAGTAGATAGCATGTCTGAGTAATTTTATATTTTCGGGTCGGGCAGAAGTGAAGATTGAATTTACAGTACGTAGAGTAGGTACAGAATTATTTCAACATGAGTTACTAGTACGAAGGAAGAAACTGGCAATTGTAATTAGATGCAATAGTCTATAGTGCGATAATATGCACAAAAGAACTGAAGCCTGTATCGAAATGAACGGCCACCATTTTCAAAATTGTGTTTAAATATTCATATTATGATTATTTTTCAATTTAACTTCTTTCTCTATATTGTACGCTAATGTGCTGTAGACAGTATAATATACACTGCATAATGAATACGTTCGCATGGATAACTCACTTCGAGAGTAAAAACACTTATTCTTAATACAGTACTGTACTTTGATTAAAGAAAAACCTAATGAAATTTATCAAACTCAAAATCGCGATATTTCCTAGTTTATGTAAACGGATGAACTACTTTTCTTCCTTCCTATACCTAGTAGAGTGATTTGTGTTTTACGCCAGTATCATCGATCTACAATCTTGGAGGGGGGAGCAAGCGGTGTTTCCGGTTCTCTAAAGGTATAGACAGGTTAATATTAAAAATGTTAGTAAAAATAAAATGATGTCCCTGTACAACCTCCTTGAATGCAATCCAAGCGGCTTTCTCTTTTCCTTCCAACAATGATTTGAAGTGACTGTCATTTATTATTTCTCTAATTTGTGGTCCATAGAAAACTCCCTCTTTTATTTTCGAGTCGCTAATAGCAGGAAATTTTTCCTGGATATGTTTAAATGCTTCAATTTTATGATTCATCCCTTTAACAAAATTCATTAACCCTAATTTTATGTGTGAAGGGGATAAAATTACTTTACTTTGAGGTACAAGGGGTTGATTAATATTTTTCTTCCCTGGCTCTAGTGATTGTCGTTTTATTTTATAATGCTTATCTCGAGCACGACTGTCCCATTCGCAAAGAAAGCAGCAAAATTTTGTGTGGCCTAAGTGCATTCCAAGAAGCAATGCTACAACCTTCTAATCCGCACAAATAAACCATTCGTAATTTGAATATCATTAAAGCACACTTTAAAGAAATACACGTCTTACACAGAATACTAACACCACGGAAATGTCCTGGTAAACTGAAGCGATTTCATATAGCGAATCTGTTTCTCCCTCTCCAAATGTAACCGAAAAGGGCAATAAAACAATTTCCGCTTCTAGAAGTCGTTTTGACAAGGTGGTCTATCGCAAAATATAATCTGCAGTAATGTCATTAAAGCTCACAGTGAAAGAAATACACATCTCAAATAAAATCAGGTAAACTCAAGCGAATTCATACCGCGAACCTGTTCCCCCCCTCCAAATATACTCGTAAAAGGGCAATAAAATACTTTCCGTTTCTACAAGTGCTTCTAGCATGGTGGCCTATTTATACTAATATTGTTTTCACATAATAGGTCGTCGCATTTGTAAAACAAAGTAGTTATACACGAAATGTGGTGATTTTTTTGAAACAGAATGCATATAAAATGAATTATATTGTGCATCTCGAAAACCCGAACTGATAGAACATTTTGCTTGCTATTTTTGAATTCAGGAGGTCGAAATTAGTAAGAATTTGTTAGTTTTATATCTGGCTCAAATTTATGTTGACCAGTGTAACACACTCGAGTATGCTGCAACAACCTACGAGTTTCCACTCAACTGCATTAATTAAAAAAAAAAACTTGAAGCACTGCATCAACTTCCATTCTAATACCTCAGGTTAGTTACTGACTGGACTGGATGGACTCACTTCGACTGAATGACCGAGGAAACGCTGGGGTCCCCTTGCCCATATTATTTTCTCCGACTGTGACAAATTTTAACCCTATATTTATGTGAAGTTTTCAACGCGCAATCGACAAATCTGTACATAGTAAATGGACATTATCTTAAGATGCACATCTTTATTTGAATTTTGCCTCTTAATAGAAATTGACTCGATACTTGTTCCTTAACATGTTATAACCAAGTAGTAATCAAGAAACATACTTCCTGAATTATTCGCATAAACCATTTAACATTTTTTTTTGGATAAAATGAAAAAAAAAAAAAAAGGTAATTTTATGAAATATTGCTTGTGGTATTTTGCAGACTTCAACGCAAGACTATTAAGAGTCACATGAAAATAATTACACAAATTACACTTTGTGTTTGCAAAGTGTGCTAAAATTCTTACGCTTCAGTTATCTTATCTTTGAATAAAAGTCTTTGCTCAACATATTTTGTAAACCACATATTTATCGGAATCGAGATCTTACAGTAACTTAGTGCCGAATTTCATAAGCTTCTTTGAAAATTATATATTTACAATAATAGACATTGCCACTTTAATCGAAATTTTCATTTCCACAATAACTGTGACAATGATATTTGAGTAACTGGTCATTCTACTTCAAATCTTATTTCGCTAACAAAACAACACAAAGTTTTCAAAATAAATTATTTTAAAATATCGAAAGACAAATTTAAGTTATGGAATTGTCACAAATCCTAAGCGGAGTTTCTCTAAAATTATATGTATTACGTGGCTTACCATCATGTTGAATCGACTCCATCAAATGTCTTGTCGAATACTGGAAATAAATTTCAGTGTCATCGTGTGTCACTTGTTTCAGCTATGATGAAATACTGGGTGAGTAGATTGTACAGAAATCGCAACGCGGCAGCCCGACTCCCGGTCGACTCGCAAGGAGAGTATACTCTATTTTATTTCAAGGAGTGCAGTTCGGTGGCTCCTTTGAACACCCACTTACAGATTTATGACTTCCTACACAAACACCTCTGATAATTCCATCCTGTCCCCTCGTCCGAACATTGCACAGTTGCCACAATCCTGGTGACCCTCGAAATGAGACAGTGAGATTGACGGGATTCTTGGAATTCGGAAAAGATGCGGCAAATCTGCCTCCACGTGAATTTGACGGGAGACTGTCAATTCTTCTGAACGAGGGTTGTGATTGGTTACTGACAGGAGAAGACAAGATTTCCGTCACAGTAAGGAAGGCATTTATTTATGACAACCAATTAGTAGGAGGGCAGTAGTAGGTCTGTCGGCAAAGTCCTTTCTGTGAAACTGCACTCCATGAAATAAAATACAGTATACAACTACGCACAGTAGTTTACTTAATGTGATCGCAGGGCAGCATCAGTAAAGGCTGGTTCACAATAAACCGGGGACGGAAACTACAACGATAATTAAATTATCATTTAGGCCTACTCAACAAATTAATAAAAGAGACACAAACTCTGTCTCTTGTGGCAAAAAATTGTACCGATATAAGAAATGACGCACACACTGTAAGCGTAAGTGCATGGATACATCCTGGGTTCGGTCCTCTAAAAGTTAATTCAATTAATTATTAATTCATACATGTATTAGACAGTGCTCCCCATTTTACTGACACACTAAAAGCGATACTTCCGTAAACAGATATCGTATAGGGTTCCTTCCAGCATTTATAATTAGATTATTCGGTATTACGCCCTTTATTGTGCAGTGCTCTTCTTAAGGCATACATTTCATATTTCTATGCTCACGGATATAGAGCGGACGCGACAGTGCACAGAACGGCTGCACACATACGCGCGTGGAATGATAAAATGTATGCATTGTACTTAGCGAACAAACACGAAATATTGCGTTTTTCGACTGAATTCAGTTGATGTGGACGGCGCAGTGAATAGAAATCGGTCGTTCAGTTCACATTCGGTAGTGGTGCGTCGCTTTTCAGTATTGAATGTTCGTAAATAACTCTTGTATACATGTAACTCTTATCTTAATCAAATTATTGAATTCTTTGTAAGTTCATACATATGTATGTATACTTTTTGCTGGTTGAGTGAAAGAGAAGGCCTTACGGCCTTAACTCTGTCAGCTAAAATAAATCATCATCATTATTATTATTATTATTATTATTATTATTATTATTATTATTATTATTATTATTAACCCCTATTAGTAGACGGCCCCGTTCATTTAATATGTTCTTGTCTAATCTCCCGACGAGAGCTGCGGCCACACTGAGCTCTAAAGCGCGCGCTTGCGCCTATGAGCATCAATTGACATGGATGGTCTACGAGATTTAGTTTTGAATCACAATTAGAACGTCTACTGCAGCACGAACAAGATACAAATGTCCTCTGATAGTACATGTGGCACGCAAAAATTATGACGTCATGTGAATATAATCTACAAACCTAATCTCCATACGCCGTGGGCCAGAATACGGTCCCTAGTGATAACTTGGGGGCGGATTGCTATGACCTAAAGAAATAGGATATATGCATGCATTTGTGATCTAAGAAACATAAAAATATGACAAATAAAATTCGAAATATGACTTTATCAGTAACACACGTGTGTTAGATACTGAAGAAACAAGGAGTGACCGAGAGGGAGGAGAAAGTTACGAATACTTGAAAATTGTAAGAAAACTCTGTTTTGTTGTGTAAATTATGTTTTCCCTCACAGGACCAAACAATAGAAGCCTACCAGCTACTTGAAACTCCACATTCAATGTCAGTGCATACTTTCTTTTCATTGCATTTCTGCAAAAATTGTAGGTATTTTAGAGCTACATTGAAAAACTTTCATAGTATTACATTTCTCCTTAAATATAGGTATTTAGAATTATTCTGGTTTGAATGAATGCACTAAATATGAGAAATCCGCAAAATATAACATTATGACGCGAATTTTTACTAAATATGCTATAAAACTTAAAAAATGCATATTCATACAGTTATTCCCAAAATATAACGTTAATGTGCAGTTTCATACTAAATATGCTACAGAATTAAAAACGGTCCAAATATGCATTTATACATCCAATAAAAATCTTTCCATTTCTTCAGAATGCTTGGAATCAAGTTTAAATCATTCTGAAAAGCGAAAAAAACCATAGGAAAAATATGACATGTCATAGAAATCCGGCCCTTAGTGATAACTAGAGACGAGAATTCCATGCAAATTAATGTTTTTATAGGAACAAAAGACATAGTTCAAACTTAGTACTTATCCATTTCATTACTTTCCAGTTCCAAATATATGTACTTTTTCCGTGCATACAGTATTAGCATGTTTTGGTCTTTTTTGGGATAAAACATGCATAATGCATATTTAAGCAATTTTTAGCTCAATAATGCATATAATATACATTATATTCAGTTTAAATGCACGTTTTAATGGTTTTCAGTGGACACCTCAGTTTCTCTATTTTCATGTTCCTTATTTTAGCTTCAGGAATCAGGAATGAAGAAGAAACAAGAACTACATAACAGAAAAATTAAATAAAATATTAAGATTTTCACAATGAGGTATTAGAGGACCTTTTCCTGGACGGAAGTTCACTTTTACAACACTACCGAGGACTCTCTATACACTGCGTGTCATAAATGGATTTATTACGTTCGATATTTTGAGAATAGTAGCGAGGAAATGTGGAGGTTTCAAGGAAAATGCCGACAAACAATTTAGATCAAAAGCACCGTCTTTCAGGGAGGTTGTAAATTTTCTTCCTTTTCCAGTACTAGTAGCAATTTATATTCTTCTAAAATTGGAATCATTCGCTAAAATGTGTTTGCAATATGTAAAGCTCTTAAGTGGTTAATGTGTTTGTTTGCGTGTGTTAATGTGATTCTAATATACTTCCAATTAAAGATTCCAAAAGTGTACTCTTTGCACAGTATATTAAAGGAAAGCATTTTATTAGATGAAATGGGGATGTCGTATTTTGCGATTGCTGCAGTAAAGAGTTAAGCAATGCTATTCTGTTTCCGAAAATTTTATATGGCAGTTGTTCTTTGTAAACAATTACAAACCTTTTTTTTTAAATAATTAATTAAATTACGATGTCCGTTTTTAAATCGTATCTAGGTAACCATAAGGTCTATTATAATTTCAGATGAAATGTACTAAAAGTTTCAAGTCGACCAGCATGTAGCATCTGCTTCACATATTGCAAGAATGCAAAAAAGGAAAGAATCTGCAAAGAATTCCATAGATCTCTCAGTTATGGCCGTGGGGAACTGGGTGTAGCGGCGAAAAACTAATTGGACAGGGCTATAAATGCTAACCCGGGCGACGAATTCTTTTGTTGAGTGAAGGTTATTAGTATTTGTGGCATAAACTTGAATGAGGAATTTGACCTGACTCTGTGACAAATATGTTCATTCAAGTTTAAACCCATAACTTCTTGCGATGTAGATAGGTCATTCTCTATCTACAAAAACATATTGACTGACAAGCACAGGAACCTCGCAGAAGCCAATTTAGAAATGTTGTTAGGTTGTTAACTGTACAAAAAAGTGAAGTGAAATAATATTTGGGACAAAAATGAACGTGCATATTTTAATGTATTTTTCACTTGATCGTGCATATTTCATAGTTTGATCACAGTCTAGTATATACAGTCACAAAGCTTGAGTTGTGAGGGTGCTAGGAACAATACATTGTGCCGGTACTATTTCGCATTGTCTGTAATGAGGCGATATTAGCGATCCTAGTGGTTAGCAACTATACTGTATATAGATGCATATTTACTACGTATTGAGCTTCGTGAATTTATATACTACACTGTGGTTTGATAGTGTATGAATGCATGCATATTTTGGGATTTTATAGTGCATGAAATTCTCGTTTCTAGTGATAACAATCACTTACCATCTGGACGCCGAAATATCCACTCTGACTACACACAGTGATAAGAAACAATCTGAATGCAACTAAAAAAATTTCTTGTGTGGCACAGCGTGTACCACGCAGCTAGTGCAATCAAACCGAGTGATCACGTTTCATATTTTAGTCTTTTAATTAATTTACAGCAATAAAACTGTTTTCCTTCATGAAGTACCTATTTGCGATTATTATACCATATCAGAAAAGTCCTTAAATGCACAAACAATAGAAGCGATGAATTTATAACTGTAATTACTTGACTAACATAACACTGATTTAAATACGTTCCTTTGTACAGTAGGGCAATTTAAATACCAATCCCAATTGCTGAAGGATTATTCTTTACATTTTCCTCAATGCTGGTTTGCATATCGTCGTTGTTCCTGCAATAACTCCTATGTGACATATTTATCGATTTTCAGATTTTTTTCTCTATTAAATAACTTAAATAGTGATACAGGAAAAAATAAAATCTCCTATATGTAATTATATTTCTTCGTTTCGAAAATGTAAGAATTCACTGTCTCCTATATATACGGCTGCCATAGGATAATTAAATGTGTTCTTTCTTCCTACTGAAAAATTTTATATTTTGCACATAGGCGTTATTGTGGGAACAACGACGACATACACGTGTATCCGTGTATAAGTATGCGCAGCACATGAATCGGAATTTAATGTAAGCCTAACAGGCAACTTCAGATTTATAACAAAAACGTTGTTCTCTCCTTCCACTAACGTTCTTCTAGTCTTCGCTTGAAATGCTTCACATATTTTGTGCTAGAATTTTATTGGAGTAGACAGAACTACGTCCTTCTCCTCACTAGGTATGGGGGATAACAAATACAAAGGAGTCTTATATTTTGGCATTATAACAAGTATATTTTGTGTCCAATGCAGAAAATGATTTTTTAATTATTTATATGCACAGTATACAGAGTGAAGGTTAATATAACTGTACAGATTTTTACACCCTATTCCTTGGATAGAATACAACGAAAAATTCTAATACCATATTAATCCCAAGTGCAAGGTTTCTCAGGAAAAATAATCTCCTAAATGATTTATTCGATAAATGCTATCCGTACGATTCTGATTTTTGATCTTATGATTACAGAAACTTTTAACTAAAATGGACGATTTCCTTGTAGATTAAATAAAAATATTAACACGTATCGTCCGGAGTTGAGCTGGAGCGTGGGTTTAATTCCCGCTTTGGCTGATCACCTGGTTGGTTTTTTCCGAGGTTTTCCCCAACTGTAAAGCGAATGTAATGTAATCTATGACGAATCCTCGGCCTCATCTCGCCAAATGTCATCTCGCTATCACCAATCCCATCAACGCAAAATAACCGAGTAGTTTATAAAGCGTCGTTAAATAACAAACTAAAAACACTTACCGTTATTTCCTGCAGTTAGGAAGCCTGGCAACCCTGTTGCAGAGACCAAGGGATGAAATTCTGCTATTCAGACCTGAGTTTGTGCTTGTATTCGTAGGTAAGCCGGCGATGCACTGTTGACGAAATACGCAGATTTTCGGCTTAATTTTTGTAATTAGCTATAAGTTTATACTTAATTACAAAAGAAATAATAGTTCATCTATTTATTTTAATGTACGGGGTGGGCAAAATAAAACTGCCCCGCCGAAAATATATATGGAATTCATTTATTTATTTACTTATTCTGCGAATAATTGTAACATAAAATATAATATATACAGAAAAACAATGAATTTATATGTATAAGACTGACGCGGAAATGACTCTGACAATGCAGGAAGCCGTAATATCGATGCAACAATGAGTTGTAACATGTCCGCGCATGCGCATCTCCCGCATGCTCTGTCCCGAGCTTCGCTGTGTCATTACATTTAAGTGAGTGAGAGGAGAGGAGAGACGTATTTAGTGTCTAGTAGAATGCAACACAAAATGGCGCTCACGATAAAACAACGCGTGTTCATTGCTGAGTGTTATGCGAAGTACAATTCATGGACAAGGTGTACGGAACTGTTAGCGCAAGAGTTTGAGACTGGAATTGTTTTGGCAACACCTCCAGCAAAGGCTGCAATGCAAAACTTAGTGGCAAAATGGTGTGAAACGGGCTCTGTAGCGAATAAAAACCGTAACTATCCGAAAAGAGTTCGAACACCAGAAAACATTGCTCGATGTAAATATTACAGATTTTCCGGGCCAGTTTTGTTTTGTCCACCAAGTACTTTATTGTCCTCTTCAATCTGCACAATTAGTGTATGCCACTTCCATCCTATATGCTTTCATTTCTCTGTGTCATCTAATGAGAGTTCAATAAAATAAACTACAAACGGGAGTATCACATGCAACAAAAACTGAATTCCTCCCAAGCTAGTAAAATTTGTATGAAAAGAAAACCAATAAGAATATATGAGCTTCTTTATGAACAGTACATTTTTATTTTTGTGAGGAAGATAAAAAAGTGACACCTCTCTTAACACACGGAGCGTTTTACCACACTAAAATATATACAGCACGCTTTAGACTCCTAAGATTAAGGCACAAAATGAGGCGTTCTTGTTTCAAGAAAAGTTACACTTTCTGTGAACAGCAAACGTATTGCCGGCGGAAGCTGTTAGAAGGCGTTGAGACCCATGGCCACGGGATGTTATTATATAGTTGGGACGGTTGTTCTCCTGGCTGCTCGCCAGAGTGACATAGGGGAGTGTTTAAGTGTCTTGCATCTGTGAATTGTGAAACAACCAACGACTGGTCTCACATAAATGCACAGATGGGTGGCCATCTAGGCGAACACACACCAAGTTGAAAACATAAGTTTTGATTCTCCTACAAACTTGACACATGCCGATACTTACTCATTATACGATTTTTCGCTTTTCACGACAATCCACATCCTTCCTCATGCTGGGAATGTCACTACTGTTTATAGTTTATTTTCTATAATTATTATTCAAAAGACAAATATGAATTAAACAATATGACATACAACCAAACAAGGCAATTAACTTTCATTTTCTGGATGCCATGTATTATAAACAAAAATTAACGCATATTTGAAGAATAAAAATAGTAAAATAGTACAGGACAAGACTCCAAGTGGATAAACATAAATCACAACCCTAACACAATTCCAGAAATACCACGAAAGCAGCAGTTGCTACATTTCGTCTTTTCACCGGTCATGACTGCATTAAATTAGTTTGTCACCATCACAAAGATGTCCAGATTGAACTAATATACGTAGAATGTTAATATATTTCAAATAATACTAGATGATACTATGTAGTCATTGACCTTTTAAGTCAGTATAATTAGAGTGAATTGCTACGAAGGTTATCCTTTAACCTATTTTAAAGGTGTTTATTGTCTTGCAGCCCCTAATACTTTGTAACAAGGAATTGCATTGTCGCGAGGGTGGAGGTTGGAGACTGTAAAAGAAGTATACTTAGCGTGACACAGATAAGTGATCTGGTATTTACATTGTGGTTAGAGTATATATAAGAGAAACGAGAGGAAAGGTAATGTGGTGTTGAGATGTACAGAATTCGAAAGTGTGAAGACAAAGAGAGTAAAGTTCTACTTTCTTTGAGTCGGAGCCACGAAAGACTTGGACGGTGATATGTAATAATATAGACGGATGTTGCACACGTATCTGACGCACATATTCTGAACTCGCTGTAACTTGTCTGACAATTCAGAACTTAAGTCACTTAACAGATCGTCACAATAATCGAAGCGCGGCATTACTAGGGTTTGTACCAAGGTAAGTTTTAGTTGCCGGGTCAAAAAGTTTCTAAGCGACTCAAACAGTGAATGGAGGAATAGATTTTTTTTATCGTTTCTTTAACTTGAAAATTCCAATTTAGATTATTATCGAAAAAGAAACCAAGATATTTTACGACAGATCAATAAGGGATTAATGTGTTGTTAAGTGTAATGACTGGAAGATTACTGTTATTAAGAGAGTTAACTAAACGCTTATGCCCAATAATTATTATTGCTTGAGTTTTTCTTGAATTAAGTGAGAGTCCGAATTTGGTCGCCCTAGTGAAAATAGTGGCTAAGTCACAATTCAACTTATCAATTGATTTATTGATTAATTGGCATGAAATCTATGTAAAGTTGTAGATCGTCTGCATAGAGGTGCTATAGGCAATACTGTAAGTTCTTTCATACTTCATTAATGTAGATAGAGATTTTTGTATTAACAAGATTTCCCTTTTAACGGAGCTGAAATCACTATAGAGCTTTCGAAGAGTAGAAAATACAATTTCTGATATTTGAGGGGTATAGTTTCAAAATACGACTTTTCCACTTTTCTTACAAAAATGAAATATAGGTTCGTAAGAAGTCTGTTAACTTTCCTTTTATTTATTGAGGACGTTAGATTGGAAACTGCGTTCTTTCATACGTAAAACTTGCCTTCAATTAGGAGGTAATTTTCAAAGTGCGACCTTTCCATCGATAACTTACTTCCAAGAAGCGATCTTTCCAGTTGACCAATCAAGTAGGACGTATGTAATCAGGTTGTGCTACGAGCAAAAATTGAACATCTTATCACATATTGCTGATTTCATTAAATAAGAAGTGAGAAGTGTTTTGCTGTGTTCCGATATTATAAATTATACCTTACAGTATTTGGAAGGCCAGTAACAGACGTATGTTAAATTACTGTTTGAAGTTGAAGGCACGGATAATTAACGAATAGGATGTAAGCCATAACATGATGTGATGATAGAGTACATGGTCCATAAACTGCAAGCCGATGCATTTTGTAGTTTTCGTAAGAAACCAGAAGAAAATGTTTTTATATTAACCTGTGAGTGTCAGAAAAACTTAGTAGGAAATAATAATAATAATAATAATAATAATAATAATAATAATAATAATAATAACAACAACAATAATGTTTATTTATTTATTTATTTATTCTGGCGAAGATAAGGCCATCAGGCCTTCTCTTCCACTTAGGCAGAAACAAAAGAAGCTGATACAATTTTACAGACTAATATTTAAAGAACACTAATAAAAATATATAATCATACAAGCATAAGTTGAGTGAAATAATGCAAACATACTAAATAATAATTACAAAATAATATAAGGTTAGAAGTTACATTCAATGAATATGCAAGCGGTAAGTGAACCAATATTACAAATTATAAGAATAACCAATTCAAATGTAAATTATAACTATACAACACTGAGGAAAATTTTATATATATATATACACATACATACATACATACATACATACATACATACACACAAAGGAGAATTAAACATGAATATTGGTCACGTGTTTAAACAATTTACTTTTAAATTCCAATATCGTTCGACAGTTCCTGAGGGAGCTATGTAGGGAGTTTCAGAAACGAGTTGTTGATACTGTGAAAGGGGAAGAATAGTGAGCTCTTTTATGACAAGGCATTAAATAATAAAGGGTCATTTTTAGAACGAGCACCCAGGCTATAATAAGAGGACAAGAAATTAAAACGTACCGAGTGATAGATAGGCGAAGAAGTATTGATGATGCGATATAGGAAAATTAGTGAATGGATATCGGTTCCGGACAATTGGCCACAGAAAATTGGTAATTGGGACAATTCGCCACAGATAGATAATTTGCCACAGATAGACAATTTTCCACAAATAGACAATTTGCCACACCGTCCATTATCCAAAAATGGGACCGTAACAATTTATTTAAATGTGAATTAGTGGCAAATATGATAAGTTTCACTTAGTCCTCCGGTTCAAAATACAACAACCACCTTTCTCCTTCTACGGTCTTAGTGTATCTGTCGGCTATAACGTTCAGTTCGTCAATATTCCTTGGTGCAGCTTCCTGGCACGGCGCACAGTTTTTTTAATAGATGGTTTCTTCGGTAGATTCACATTGGCTTCTCTTGCAATACGCTGTAACTCATTTTGAATAATGACAGACGTTGGTTCTCGGGAATCCCCGCCCTTGCCTTCATGTTCTCTACACATTCCTTTGCCTTAATCCTTCCCCAGTCTGCAGAATGATTCTTGTGTTCAGACGGTTCTTTGACGACATTGCTTCCATCTTCTGATAACGTAACTGTTGCATTACAACCGCCACGCATGTCACACCACCAAACAACTCCATTCTTATTTTCTCTAAGTCTCGTGTACATGTAGCCAAGATATATTAATTTGTCAGAGCCTCTTTCTGATTTTGTGAAGCGAATTTCTTCCGCGTAGTTCCTATTTAGTTTACAGCTTCTAGATTTGTCTTGTGTTACCATAGAAATATATTATAAATTGCCGCGAATTTGAGTACTGCCTTGAATTTTAATGTGTGGCTAATTTGTCTTTGATACGAATTTCAATTATGTTGCGAATTGTCTTTGATACGAATTTCAATTATGTGGCGAGTTGCCTCTGTGGCCAATTTTCTGTGGCCAGTTGTCCCCAACCCAATGGATATATCTTCGGTCCTGTAAACTTACCCATTGGAGCGTTTCAAGGGAAGGTGTAATGTGGTCGTATTTGCGGATGTTGTAAATGAAACGTATGCGGGCATTATGAACGCGCTGCAATCTTTGCGCTAAGTTAGACTTTAAATCTGTTAGTAGAATGTCGCAATAGTCAAAATGTGGCAGCACCAATGTTTGTATGAGAATTCTTTTTAATTTAAAGGGTAGAAAATTATCCAGGCGATTTAATGAATGAAGGATGGAAAAGATGGTCTTGAATGTGTGTATGACTTGGACATTCCACTTGAGGCCCTCGTCCATGTACACACCTAGATATTTAACAGAGGGATTGAATGGGATTATAGTTTCATTTAATTTTACCAGTAGGTGACCAGTAGGTACTCTTCAAAGTCCCTGTGGCTGTAGAGAAGTGTACTAATGTAATTTTATTGTTGTTCAGGGAAATTCCCATTCAAATTTTAATCACGACACTATATACATACATACATACTGTACTTGGACAGAGGATGAATATGCAAAGTAGAGGTGAACAACGAGCGAGAATGCAAGACTAACAGCGCCCTTAAAGCCGAAAACCCGCACGAAAGTATTGCCTGTCGTTGACTGCTTGTAAACAAACGTTCAAAACATCGGGACTTCGGGAGTGATTAACTCTCAAACGTCAAGCAGCCTTAAATCGTCACAGTTATTTATACCAGACTGAACTTTAATCTGTTTTGGCAACTGTTATATATGTATAAACAATCAAGTAGCCTATTTGAAACATCATCTCTACCTTTCAGTGTAGTAATCCGTTCCCCAATCTTTATTTAATTACTAGGCCTTTATTAATAGCCTAGGAAATTTTTTTCGTATGTTTGAGATCAAATATACATTCTCAAGTAAAAAAAAATGAACCGCTTTATTTAACGCTAAATTTTGTTTCTTAGAAATTCAAATTTATTTGAAAATTTAAAATTTATATAACCACAGGTAATATCTGATAGTAGAACCAGAATATTTTGATAACTGTGACACTGTTTTCTTCTGTCTTTCTGTGTCAATTAAACATCTCTAGTGTTATTTATTTGAATTATATATTATGTTATTCAAAGTTGCGAAATCTTTCCACGTCGACCAAATGCTATTTCGAGAATGATGAGCGAGACTCGAAGCGCACAAGAGTTACGAGACGAGATTCGAAAGACAAGTGCAACGAACACAGCGAGAGAGCGGCAGTTAGTTTTGTTCATTCTAATTCAAAGGGCTCAAATGAAATAGCGTCAGCAGTGTACCACATCTCAAAGAATACTGTAGGGACTAGTGATCCCTGTAAACGCTGAGGTAGTGCGGTTTCATAGCTGATGAATGTGGCAATCAAAATTGCACACACGACGATGCGATGGTGGGAATGTTACCGAAATGGTTGACAGCAGCACCTTGTCACATAGAGCAAATCGAAACGAAACTACCAGTTACGGAGCACAATTTTATTCCACCGGAACAAACGTTCGGAGATTTTTAAAAAGAAGTAAAGAATATGGAAACAATAATAAATTCGTCTCAATATAATATAATGTTCTTAAAATACGATGAAATTTTACATTTGGGAACTGACTATGAAGTTTTGGACTGGGAAGCAGGTGTTCAAAAGAAACTAAAATCAACAGGTCAGTGGCACTTTAAGTTCAAGAGTGCCAAAAGAATGTTAATAAAACTTTCTTGCAATCGGAGAAAAATTTTATAAATCTAACCTGCAATGCTTTACCTGCTGACTTACTAAAGGCTTTACCAATAACCAAAAATGTATTTAAAAGTAGGCTTAAGGACTTTACTAATAGACGGTAGTATATTACACATACTATTTAAAGGATGTAATTGATGTTTTGTTATTTGAAGTATTGTGTCAGTGAAGTGTGAAGTGTGCTGTGTTAGTGAATTGTGTTTGTGTCAGTGAAGTTATACAGTTTATAGTGCTAGTGCAAAGTATTTGAACAGTGAAATGGTTCTGAAGTGTTAGTGAAATCAGGATAGTATCAGTGAAATGTGTCATAGTTCCAGTGCAGTGATTGAGCTGACAGTGAAATGAGTGTAGTGCTGAAAGGTACTTGTGCATGTATGAACATATCATACTCCTTGTGCATGTATGAACATATCATACTCGTGGGTTTTAGTTCGAACTTTGGGTTAAGATAAAAATTAGATTTACTTTAAATGTTATTTTAAGTGATCGTGCTTCATTTAATTTAGGATGATGATGATGATTATTATTATTATTATTATTATCATTATTATTATTAATTGTCATTACTGAGTGTAATTAGTTACCACTGCTACAGGGTATTTATCCATTTCCAGTTTGAATAAATAAATACATACATACATACATACATACATACATACATACATACATACATACATGCATGCATGCATGCATGCACACATACATACATACATGCATACATACATACATACACACATACACACACATACACACACATACACACACACACACACACACACCAAAGTCAGTTTCAAAAATGGGAAAGAAGATCTGAATGATGGAAGCAATAATATCATTAAACGTACAGTTTCTATTAAAAAGGGGAAACTAGAGGTTGTGAATAAACTGTTAGCACGTATTTTGATGTGATTAGAAACAAAACGGCGACTTGATTTTCTGCAAAAATCATAATAGTAAACAACGAAAGAATCAATGCATCTCCAAGAAGATTTCTGTGAACTTCATGAGAAGCATTCTAATCTAAACGTTTGAGGGGAAAAACAGACAAATATTTGATTGCATGAACATTATTATTTGTATTTCTGTGTTAACTACGTTGTACAGTAAGTTTCAAAGCGAGACTTTTCCAAACTTTAAGCACAATCTTCTCGGCTACTGTTTAAGATTTATGATATTTAGAAACCTTCACTAGTTTACTTTGATAAACAGAATAATGTTAAAATTCGATTCTACAAGACCCTAATCAATTTTTCCCGATTTTCTGGAAATTACTTAATGTGGAAAAGTCTCATTTTGAAACTAGATCCCTCATTTTATATGCGTTAGAAAGTACGTAAATGACTCATTTTAGTTATATTACAAAGAAGGCGATGTCCGCTAATTACATCTATAATTGCACCAATAATATTTTCTAAACTCCGAAAGCTCTATAGTTTCGTGTCGTTTTAGGACATGAAAATTACCAAGAAGCAGAAACAACTATTGATTATTCTCTGCTCCCTCCAGACATTAAGCGATTTTGACTTGAGACGCTTCCTCCCGTCAGTCTGTCTGACTGCCTGTCTATCAAACAGTCAATCAGAATATTACAGTGACGCGCAGAATTGCCTGGGTTAAATTAAAGGATTATTTCTTCTAACACTCTTAATTACTATCAAATATCTAATTGGACAATAAGACAGCAATGTTAAGAGGATAAGTGAATAAACTTATATATTTACAGCGTTTTTAGAGTATGTTAAAAGATCAGTCTGCTGTATTATTAATTCTCTAAAATTAGAATTGAATCTGTCTTTCTGAAAATATAATACCAATAAAACACATTTTCAGGAATGAGACTGCGTACTTGTGTTTATTTGTGTATGTGTGTGAGTGTGAGACATGCTTTAATATTCTGACCGCAAATCACGTGACATAAATGCTTCATACATTTCTATTTGAACTTAGTAACATAAAGTATCTTACATTGTCTATACAGAAGTATACAGGTAGCACATAATTTGAATTTAAAATTGAATTAGTGCATTTTGGACAGAAGCTCACACACGTAAATCCTTGTATTAGAAAGGAATATTTCTATGGACACAAATATTTTTGTCAATATTGTTGTGCGAGTTATGTCTCCATCAAAAACATTTTTAAATGATAAACAATTGTTTTTAAATGTATTCTTCAAGAGCATATTTTTTTGTATTGCTATACAATACGACATTTGTTTTATGGTTACTATGGTAATAATATAGTTGTCGATATGTTTTGTTCGTCCTTATGTTATGAAACAAGTTGTATTGGTGAAATCAACATGAAACGAGGTTGTCCTTAATAGAAAATGATCTTGATGATGTTAAGATCTGGCGACATGTTCTCTGAATTTTGCTTCTGTTCTAGTTACAGTCGACTGTGAGATTGGTGGCTAATTTGGATGATCTGTTCAACGTCGACTTGGGGACTTTGGTGAAGAACTGTCATCAGAAAAGAGACGGGTGATAGTAGGAGAAAAAAGAATAACGTGCATACGATTTGCTGATGATATGACGTTGTTAGTAGAAGAGATGATACTTAGGGATATGCTACTGAAGCTAAATTACATGTGAGCACTATGGGATTAAGATAAATGCAAACAAGACTAAGACCATGGTTGTAGGAAGAGAAGTAAAGAAGGTAAACTTATTTATTTATTTTTATTTATTTTATTTATTTATTTATTTAATAATAACATATACATAAAAACGTTACATTAAAATACCCCGAAAGAGCAAAGCTCGTGATGAATTCTAAGTGAGGCAGTAGAGCAGTGGTGACCAATGTGGGTGTCGTGATTACATCGCGTAATCACAGACATTCAAACGGGTACGAGGAGTTTCCTGTGCATTGCTGTGTTTCACTCACATACTGAAGGCAAGCAGTGGCGGTATCATGTCGCTCTAGAAACTCAGTCTCTACAAGCAATAAGAGGTGGTTTCGTAAAGAATAAGAAGGAGAATTTTTTTGTTGTTCTGTCGGACAAAATGCAATATGTTTACTTTGCTCAACGTTTCAATTAGGAGTAGGCCTATATTGAAAACTTAATCGCCACGCTGAATAATGTATTATTATTATTATTATTATTATTATTATTATTATTACTGACCACTAAGTATGTGTTTCTATAATTCTTCTGTAAGTGCATGAATATTGATATTTTTAGATCTTCTCCATAGAAGGATAAAATTATTAGGTTTTATCTCAATTTTAATCTTCTTAATCTTTAGATGAGGGTAACTATTTATTAGTTATTCATTTAATAATAGCATTGTAGAAAAAAATGATTCAATATTATGTGCCAACGAACTGTTAAACGCCAGGAATTGACATGTCTTAAATCATAGTCAGGAAGAGAAAGATGACATAAATAAATATAAGGAAGTCAGCTACCTAATGGTCTTTGAAATATCTCGTGCTCTAAAGCCTTTTGATACAACAGAATTTCTCAAAAGAGTAATAATTGAAATAGCTTAAATAACTTGTCCCTAAGAAGTTTTTAATTTTGTAAAACTACGAATTTCTCGACCAAGTAACGAGAGAAGAATTTTGAAAATTCCTGATTATATTCAAGAGAAATGTTAAAAAAAGAAGCAAGTAAAATCGTATATTATTCACTAGCTCTTGATGACAGCAGTGACATTACTGATACAGCAAACCTTGAGATTTTATCCGCGGGATTGATCAACATGTTAGTACAGGAACCACCCTGCTTGTAATTTTCATGCGAAGTACCTTTCCTCCGTCTCCTTACTTCATAGGCTGTCTGCCGCATGTAATCACTGCAGCTCGAGATTTGGTCACCGCTGCAGTAGAGCAAATGGACAGCTTCAGATACTTGGGGTGTACTATAAGCAGTAACATGAGCTGCTGCCAGGAAGTCAAAAGGAGAATAGCAATGGCAAATGAAGCTTTTAATAGGAAAGGAGCATCTTCTGCGGACTTCTGGAGAAAGAACTAAGGAAGAGACTAGTGAAGTACTTTGTGGAGTGTAGCATTATAAGGGGCAGAAACATGGACATTACGAAGAAGTGAAGAGAAGCGACTAGAAGCACTTGAAATATGGATATAGAGAAGAATGGAGCGTGTGCAATGGAGAGATAGAATAAGAAATGAAGCTATGTTGGAAGGAGAGGGTGAAGAAAGAATGATTCTGAAACTGATCAGAAGGGAAAAAGGAATTGGTTGGGTCACTACCTACTGAAGGATGCACTGAAAGGAATGGTGAACGGGAAAATAGTTCGGGGCAGAAACATGTATCAGAAATAGACGACATTATGGTTCAAATGCGGAGATTAAGAGGAAGGCTGGGGAATGCTGAATGCTGAGTTTGTAGTGAAAGACCTGCCCTTGGGCAGAACTCTATGTGTGAATGAATTTGGATGAGTTCGTTGAAAATTGTGCATACCTCTTTTCTACGTATTCTGTCAACAAATTCTGTCATCACCAGGCTTTGAATTCTCTTAGTTTCTGTTAAGAACATCTTGCCGTATGTTGATTTCAGCAATAAAACTGCTTTCATAACACAAGGACTAACAAAATGTAAAGCAATAAATAGTTATTATATGAACCGTAACCGTAGTACTTAAGTATGGAATAAATTAAATACTCGTATTATAGAAAAAATTAATCTTTCAGATGGTATTTGGAAAATTATAGGGGTGTCATTAAAATTTTTTGATGACGTCACAACTCGCACAACAATAGCCGCAAACATTTTTTTTTTCCATAGAATATTCCTTTTCAAATACAAGGTTGGACGCAATGATTTCTCCAACAAAGCGTGGCGAACCCTATTTCCGGGAGCCAGAAGCGCTCGATTTCAGGACGCGTTAATGCTGAGGCCACACATAGCGCTACGCTATGTACGTGATGTTTGCTTGGTACGCTATGTTCGCTATAGCCAGTGGCCACACTGAAAACTATGTTTTTACGAAACTCTTCTGTCTACCGGTTGCAGCTAAGAAACAAGAAACGATATTTCCTGCTCCATTAAAACATTTCATGTCATAGTTCCTATGATAGTCAATCGCGCTGTAATTTCTATGATTGATACGTAAATTAGTGTCTAAGGAAAGCAGATAAAAGAATTCAATAACACATTTTTTAAGTCAGGAAAAAATACTAACTTCGAAACGATCTGTTCAAAATAAATGCCCGTAATTCTTCACATCACACGAGAGACATGAACATGGAGAAATTGCTCGGGGTAGATTGAAAGTAAACTACAATCCGACATTCGCGTTTGAGAGTGGGAAAATCCCGACACTCACAAGAAAACTTTCTCATCGGGGCAGACAAAAAGGTTATCTTTTCCTTCTACCATGTTAATTTAATAATGTCAAAACAAGTGCTTATACAAATTTTGGACACTCGAGTGCAATTATTTGGGCCGTACAGAATGTAAGCTCCCCTGGGGACATTTACAAAAAGAAGACACTATTTCATAAAATATTTATGGGAACAGATACAGCAATTATTACGCTATTGTTCAATATATTCTCCGCCCGAATTGAGACAATTGTCATACAGTGGGATCAACATATTGTAGAGGTGCAGAGGGCTGACACACACTTATTCCGATCCCAGGCGGCAGACATCTACGACACAGGAATACAAAAGTTGATCCCACGGCATTACAAATTTCTCAATTCCGGTGGGGAATTTGTTGAAAAATAGCTCAACAATTACTGTATCTGTTTCAATAAATATTTCCACGATTTTTTTTATTTCTGTAAACGGCGCCACGGAATCTTACTTTCTGGACGGCTTTCGTAATTGCGCTCGAGTGGCCAAAATTTGTATAAGCACTTGTTTTGACATTATTAAAATGGTGGAAGAAAAAAAATAACTTATCTGCCTCCATGAGAATGTTTGCTTGTCAGATTGGCCGGCCTCGAGATTTGAAGCTTGTCCTCCCGAATGCGAGTCCGAGACGATACAGCCTCGACCACCCCTCTTGATGTCATTAATCTCAGGAGGTTAATTTTTTAGATTTTTCAAATAAAACAATTAAATAAAGTACAATTTTGCTCGATTTTGCTTTCGTTTCGAGAAAACGAAATGTTTTAAATGAAACATTTAATAAGCTTAGCGTATTTTTAGAAAAACTGGTGACTAAATTCCCTATATCTTCAGTGAATTCATAAGAGCTGTAAATTCTGACAGTAAATAATAAAACAGACGATAAATTAATTTAGCTTTATCCCTTAATTCGCAGAAATATAATCCGAAGAACTCTAAACTTTTGTTCCTCAGAGCAATTTTAAATTGTACGGAACAGAGAGAACACTGTGAAAGGTTATTACTTCAAGTCAACAGATATTTACTACAGTTCGCGTGTACACTGGCGTTCAAAGATATCTGACCTTCAATTTTCTGATCGTGTAAGCGAACTGTCTAATCACGAGATAAGTCAGAACCAAATATATAACTTGAAAAACTTTGAAAGAGCTCCGCTAGTTCTCGCAGGGCATGTAGCACGTATGGGGTGAATTCAGAAATTCATACAGAGTGTTGGTTGGAATGGATCCTATGCTGCTTGGTCACCTTTGTGGTATGAACTTAGGACGGGAGGGGGGTAGGGGGCCACCATTTGGTGAGCGGGTGAGGGGTCAAATGCGGCCGGTAGGCTGGTGCACCTAATCCTCATTCATCCCATAAATTCGGGGTGCACAATATGCCTCAATATGGCCGACGTGAAAAGGATCGTCCCTAACCCGCCCCTAGTCACCGTTACCTAATTTAAGCCTAACATAATACCTGGGTATATATTTTAATGATAGTGCATCTCCTTGCTTTATCCCGCAGTGAATTGGAAAAGCATCAGACAGAAACTGGCCTATACGGACTCTACTGTACGTTTTACGAGACATATTTTAATTAATCGAACTAGCTTCTTGGGAATACCAAATTCAATAAGGATATTATATAAAACGTTTCTCTTTACCGAGTCATATACCTTTTTGAAATCTATGAATAACTGATGTACCGTACGCTTATACTCCCAACATTCTCCTTCAATGGTACAATATCATTTTCTTTTGTCAAAATATTATTTCTATAAACACACAAGTGGTTTCATTTGACTATAACCCATAATTAAAACTACCGAATAGTAAGAAACCTGATAGTTACATAGAACCAAAGGACTTTCCTATTTTACTTAGATCAAATATGGATTTTACTCTTACTAATCATTCAGAAATTCGTAAGTACGAATAATTTGCTAGAACTTAATTTTGTTCTATAAAAGATAAATTTATCTGTTCTCTCATTTGATATTCAACTCGCATGTGAACGCCATAATCAAGTGAAATCCCTGTTTGTTGATATTAGAAAAGCTGATAATAAAATCTCACCCAAACATTCTAGTTAAAACAATCTCTGAAATTGCCTACTAACAGCTATTCAGCTGAAATGATGTACAATTAAGGACCAAGTGTCCAGAAATTCGTTACTCGTCTCGAATAACATGAAAATACGCATTTTAATGGAGTAGGTGATTCACAGTTCTTACTATATCTGCTACTGGCATACATAGGTCAAAATTCTGTCACTGTTAGGCCAATCCGCTGAGATCAAATGACTTCACAGCCGCCTCTAACTTGGAAGACACTTGGGAATATTATGAAGTATTATTGACTCATGAGGAAACATGGTTCCGTGTAAAACAGTATTACTCGAAGAAAATTTTAGCCGAAATGTGTGGAAGTTCAACATTATACAACTTGAAGAAAATGTGAAATTGCACTATTTAGATTTAAAATATTCTGCTCAAAATTAACGAAACTCATTACAGGAGTACAAATTAACCTTCTTCTTCTTCTTCTTCTTCTTCTTCTTCAAGTATTTAGGCTTATCGCCTGTTACGCTTCTATTTGCTGGTCTATCCAGCGTTTCCTTGGGCGGCCTAAACTTCGTCTTCCTTTTGGCTTGTATTCCATTATTTGTTTCGGAATACGGTCATTATTCATTCTTTGAACATGCTGTGACCAAGAACTTCTATATTCTTCTATTTCCTTCATTACGTTTTCATCATTGAGTTCCTTTCTAATATCTGTATTCCTTTTCCTATCTGTTAAATTATATCCAGCCGCTGCTCTTAGGAATCTCATTTCTGCTGTCTGCAATCTAGATGCTGTATATCTCTCTTCGTATGCCGTATAAGCATGTTGGTATCGGATTACTTGGTCATCCGCATATAATATAGACATTATAGGGGAGAGTCGGGTAGTATCGGACATCGGGTAATATCGGACAGTGAGTTTCTTTCATCTACCACACGATGATAGTACCTGATTGACATGGTTACGTTTCTGTGATGTCGCATAGAGAAACGTAACCATGTCATTCAGGTACTACCATATGGTGTCCACACCTGTGGAGTAACGGGCAGCGCGTCTGGCCACGAAACCATGTGGCCCGGGTTCGAATCCCGGTCGGGACAAGTTACCTGGTTGAGGTTTTTTCGGGTTTTTCCCTCAACCCAATACGAGCAAATGCTGGGTAACTTTCGGTGCTGGACCCCGGACTCATTTCACCGGCATTATCACCTTCATATCATTCAGACGCTAAATAACCTAGATGTTGATACAGCGTCGTAAAATAACCCAATTAAAAAAAAACATATGGTGGTAGATGAAAGAAACGCACTGTCCGGTACTACCCGATGTCCGATACTACCCAACTCTCCCTACTTTTTCTCCTTATGTCAAAACCATAATTATTTTATTTAATTTTCCACTCTCTTAGAGCTTCGTCTACCTATATACAGTTTAAAGAGAATAGGGGATAAACCGCATCCTTGTCGTAATCCTTGATCAACCAATTCTTTGTTATTTTCATCTCCAGTTATACATATCTTTGATCCATTGTACATTCTCTTAATTACTTTCAGCAGATGGTTAGGTATCCCTTTATGTTCAAGTAGACTATTTTTAGGAGAATGTTTCTATCTATGGTATCAAAAACTTTTATGTAGTCTATAAACAATAGGTGAGTTTCTTTACTATATTCTCGGTGTGCAAAATAACCTATATGTAGCAACTGAGCTTTAAATGAAGCCATCTCACATTATCTTTTCAAATGTGTGACTTTGCCAAATAATAGAAATTTCTGCTGAACCTAGAGAAAATGATCAAACTGCAGGGGCAAATTTCATGAAAATTGCCTAATTATGTTGACTGAGATATAAAACAACATGCCAGATGCACTACAAGAATCTCCTTTAATTTCTACTGTAAATGTAAATTAATTATTGAAATAAATAGACAAGACAAGACAAGACAAGACAAGACAAGACAAGACAAGACAAGACAAGACAAGACAAGACAAGACAAGACAAGACCAGACAGACAGATAGGATAGATAGATAGATAGATAGATAGATAGATAGATAGATAGATAGATAGATAGATAGATAGATAGATAGATAGATAGATAGATAGATAGATAGATAGATAGATAGATAGATAGATAGATAGATAGATAGATAGATAGATAGATAGATAGATAGATAGATAGATAGATAGATAGATAGATAGATAGATAGATAGATAGATAGATAGATAGATAGCTTATTGAACACATTAAATTAAAATACGTTTAATCTAAATGTACTTCTTATGCATACATTAAATAACATTCTTTTAGACTAAGCCAGAATAAATTATTAGCCACCGGCGTGGCTCAGTCGGTTAAGGCTTTGCCTGCCTGTCTGAAGTTGCGCTCGGGCGCGGGTTCCATCCCCGGTTGGGCTGATTACCTGGTTGATTTTTTCCGAGGTTTTCCCCAACCGTAAGGTGAATGCCAGGTAATCTATGGCGAATCCTCGGGTTCATCTCGCCAAATGCCATCTCATCAACGCTAAAATAACCTCGTAGTTGATACAGCGTCGTTAAGTAACTAAAAAAATTAATTATTCTTCAATTTGGAATTGATACAGCTGTGTACACTCACATTCTAACCTAAAGGAAATAAGTAATGCATCGTTATACTCACGCCAGAATTCTTCAATTTGGTGATGCCACAGTCAGGTGCTCATCTTCTGACCTAAGGACAAAAATAATACCCCGATATAATTTGCGATTATATATGTATAGGAAGTGAAATAACTCTGCAGATTTTTGAAAGGGGCGATAGGGTACACTTAAATGAATAGAAAACTTATATTACGTTTTGTAATTAAATACACGGTTAATCAGAATATTAATTTGAAAGTTTCAGCAGTCCGGCAACACCGTCGCTAACACAGAAATCTTTCTTCTCGTAATAAAGATACAAGAGGTCAACGAACTCAGGTCTGTCTCTGTACGCGAACCTCCCTGTCTCGCTACGACGTTGGAATTTGTTCTCAACGTTCAGTGGCTTGGAATTAGTGGTTTTTATATTAAATTTACACGAAAACCGTCCACGTTATTGAAATACTCCAGAGGGATAAATGATTCTTTATTAGATTTTATATCGATATGGACAAAAGTCATGATCCTACTCGCAACAGTTACCGACTAAGAGGGTGTTAAACGTTTGGGGGGAAAAAATTCTGAGAAAACTATGAACTTTTCACCAATATGGTATGCCACTTTTTTATTACATACAACATGAGCTATTCGATTTGAAAATCTGCAGGGTTATTTCACTTCTAATATCTGTACACAACACGGAATACAAAGTGAAACAACAGTGTACTGCACCGCACATGAAAAAGGAAAGTAAACATAGTCTCTTTGACAGACTGATCAACAGTGAATATTGCTTGTAACGAGTGTGCGAGACGTTAGAATTGCCGGCATGTGTGATTGCATTCGCTGGCAATACAAAAGCCGCCTGGCGTTTCATGTTGTTAACAGACACCCAGTGCAGATGTGTATGTACTGTATATACGCATTACTTTAACATCTCATCCGCTAAAGAATCAGCAAGTGCTTTTCAGCAAGAAACGAGTAAAGAAGATATATCTTCGTTTAATGTAGAAAATAAATGTTATTTTCTAAAATTTGGAAATGTATTTAATGCTCATTTTGGACACAAAACTAATACGAAATACGAAATAAATTATCAAGCTCAGAATAGTGTGAAAATTTTGAAAACAGGACATTGGCCAAGTGTTTCATTCATTCGAATTCACAACAATATAACAGTATAAATATTTGTAATAAAAAACTTAATATTTATTCTTCTTATGGTACACAGCCAGTGACAAACTTCTCAAATAAGTGGATAAAATTACAAATAAATTCCATTCACACAATCATGTTGTCCATGGTGCTCTCGCAGCTATTGCGATAGCTGTTAGATCCGAGTTTAGCGGGTTCAAACCCTGTTCAAAACCGATGCATTTTAAAATATTAAGCATAGCTTTATCGGAGTGAAGTGAAACTGTGGTTCCCGTGTCGTACACTTACGACGTTAAAATAACCTTGGCTTTGATAGACATCTGCAGATAAAATTTTTCAACGAGTTTCGGGCCCAAGTAGAATTTTGGAGATGGACAACCTCTGCAGTTGAAAGTTCGTTAAATAAATTATTCCTACCGGGATATATTCATCAATGAATATAATGATAAATCGTGGATTAGAAGTACAGAACTAATTGGATATTGTGTCAATATACAGAGTATTTAAAAAAGTGTCGCATATTTTTACAGAAGGTAGCATTAGTCGAAAATATAAAAAATTTCCTATATATATATATATATATATATATGTCTGGAAACACATATCTGTTGAGATATGGTCCATGCTGTATTGTGGCGCATGATCGTCATTCGTTTAAAAACACAAAGAATGGTGCATATTTTGAGACTTTTTATCATCCCTCGACAGAAGTAAACAGAGAATGTAGTAGTAAACAAAGGTCTAGAATACTACGAAGTCTATCACTTTAGTTGTATTAGTAAGTAGGTACAGTATTCAATGATGTAGGCTGTCTTTCTGTTTATGCACGATGGGGTACCAATCAATTTTCAACGCTTCGTGCGACAATACTTAACCCGAAGGTTTAATGAGTGAAGGATTGGTCGAGGAGGTTCAGTAGCATGGCCTCCCCGATCACCTAACCTAAATCCTTTGGATTTGTGGCTATGGGGATATTTAAAGACATAGATGACTACCATACCCATTGACAACGTACAAACGTTACAGGAGCGTGTATCCAATGCATGTGAGCAAATCCGAGAACAGCCAGGTGCGGTCGCTAAAGTTCGTGATTCACTGAGAAGGGCTTAAATGTGTGTAACAATGCGTGGTAACCACATAGAGCACTTTCTTTAGTGTCTACGTAACAGACAGGTGGGTATCGTAGGCCACAATACAGCATGACCCATATCTCAACAGATATTTGTTTGTGGACACATGTTTATTGGAACTTTTTTTTCTAGTTTTCATTGAATGGGATATCATCAGCTTTAATTCTGGATATATTGTCATGACTTTTTTATTTGATTGAATATATTTATTATTTATGGGTTTTGTTTTTTTATTTCTTCTTTAATTATTTTATATAGAGATGATTATATAATATTTCAGATTATATCGAATTGCACGATAAAATTATTCAGTGCAAATGAAATTCTTAACTCCTGTAAAAATATGCGAGACTATTTTTAAACGCCCTGTATAGACTATTATGACTATTTTATATATTATTTTATTCTGTATTCCTAATGGTTATTATTTATTAATCCAATTAAAAAATGTTAAATTCAGACCTTTTACCACTGGGAAATATACAGGGTGTTTCCGGGCTAGTATTACTAACTTTCAGGGATGATGGGGAAGGGCACATGTATCAAGTTTAGATAAGTTCCTTATCCGGAAATGGCCCGGAAATGACTGAGTCGAAAGTTTAAGCAAAAATAGTTGTGTGGAAATGAAATAATTTTATTCCTCTGTACACCTTATTTATGTGTATTTATCTGTACATCTTACACACACTGTATTCATCTGACTTTGTTTACGTTGTCTACTTACAGTAATCCGTTCAGTGCGTTGTCTGAGGGGTGGTAACAGGAAACTACACTAAAGCAATACAGATAGCGTAATGTGTAACGGACATGGTCGGTCCTGATATGCACGTCTGTAGACAGCAGTATATGTGTACAAGTTGCAGTGTCCAGTCGGAATATGCAGATATTATTTTCGAATACGGATGAGCCAATGGGAAAAGTAGACAAGCTCACAGATTGTATCGGGCTAAGTACCCACGTAGGAGACAGCCGACCCATACCATCTTTCCACGACTGTTCCAAAGGTTAAGGGGAAGGGGGAACACGGTGCCAAATTACAATTCCATTTCCACACAACTATTTTTGCTTATAACTTTCGACTAAGTCATTTCCGAACCAGGGTTCCTTATTTCAAATTGATACATGTGCCCTTCCCCATCAACCCTGAAAGTTTGTAACACCTGGCCGGAAACATCCTGTATAGCCTACTATGCAGAGGAGATGAAACCGACAGACAGTTTATATAAAAGAGGACATTGAAAAATGGGGCCAATAAAAACAAAGAGAGCTTCCACCTATTTATCATTTTTAAATATTACTAAATATTAGTATTAGCCATTAACTAAAAACGTTAACATTGTAATTTAGTAGACCCACAAGTACTAATTACTCACCGATTAAATTAGACGAATGCGTGTTCTAGCATTTTTCTGATGTTTTTAAAGGGCACTGATATGAATATAACACTTGTACTTTTAAAAGCTTTGAGATCATTATTTAAATGCATTTCACACAGTTTACAAAATACATCACCTCCAGTAGAATCGAATTACAAACCATCATATTTAGGGCGTAGTTTCTCATCGTTTTTATATTTGATTTCGCCTTCAACCATTTTAATCACTGATTCACCACCAGGAGCACAAAATGAAGGTAACACAGATGGAACTACCAGTGCACAGATTTCAATTTCACATAAAGGTAACAGAGAATTTTCTTCATTAGATGCACTGGATGCACTTTCCATTGACTCCTCAATACATCCTTTCTTTTTTTTTTATAAAATTGAGCGATGTATCTTGTTTTGCCATCGCGCACTGTAATATTTGTATTTGCTGTATATGCGATAAGTATTTTCGAAAACAAATTATACAGATTGAAAGGGACGATAGGTTACACTTAAAGGAATAGAAAACCTATATTACGTTTCGTGATTAAATTCACAGTTAATAATAGCCATATGTTCTTTGAAATGACATTCAAAAGTTGGTACACAGATAGGACAAGTGCCTCAACATTGAAGATCCTTACGTGGAAAAGTAGGCCATGATTGGAGTTAAAGGATGTGTAAAGTAAGTGAGTGTAAATTAATATCAATAACTTTCACAGCTTTGGGAAAATTACCTATTGAACGCCTCTGGTATTATAATAGTAGAATTATGATACATTCAGTTTCGCCATTATGTTTAATGTACTGATGCAATGTAGTAGGCATTCTTCTTTAATGCAAGTAGCTTAATATCCGCAACTTTTTGGAAAATAAAAAGTTCCGTATTTTTGGGTTCAGAATTATAACCGTAGTGATGACAGCGTTGCGCTTACCAACAAAATACACTACTGACTGATGTACACGAAAAAAAAAAACATTATTTGGTTTTCATAGTCATTAAATGATACATGTCCGTGCACGCCAGTGGAGCATGGCTCTACTGTGACCGTCTCCACTTACCTGAATGCTTTTGTTTCTTCTACCGTTGTCGGCAGAATATGACAGAATAAAAAATCGGCCAAATACGGATGCAGTGTGACCACAGACTTAAACGTTCCACGTAATTATAGGGATTCTACGAATTTTCTTTCCCTCCTCCCACCGCAAGGTATGGAATTTCCTGGGCGAGAGATACCGGTAAAAATTTCCTGCACATATTTTATTTAAGACTGATTCACACGGGGATAGTTTACAGGAGTCAAGTGCTTGAAGCCTCTAAACTTGACGCTATATTTGTGATCACACGGAGACAATGAACTAGAAACCATGTTCCAAACGTGAAAAACGCGCGCTGAATGTTGTATGCTTAAAGGTACATTGTTTTTTTCTCTCTCTCTCTCTCTCTCTCTCTCTCTCTCTCTCTCTCTCTCTCTTTTTTTTGCGAACCACTTCTATATTTATTTTGGACACCTTGTTCCTTAAGTTCCGTAACAAGTTTCTGAATAATTGCCACTGTTTAATTTTTATTATTTTGAAGTTTTCCACGGAAGTTCGTACATCTCATGCATTTCTAAAAATAGGATATCTGCCTGCCTGCCTGCCTATCTATCTATCTATCTATCTATCTATCTATCTATCTATCTATCTATCTATCTATCTATCTATCTATCTATCTATCTATCTATCTATCTATCTATCTATCTATCTATCTATCTATCTATCTATCTATCTATCTATCTATCTATCTATCTATCTATCTATCTATCTATCTATCTATCTATCTATCTATCTATCTATCTATCTATCTATCTATCTATCTATCTATCTATCTATCTATCTATCTATCTATCTATCTATCTATCTATCTATCTATCTATCTATCTATCTATCTATCTATCTATCTATCTATCTATCTATCTACCTATCTACCTATCTACCTATCTACGTATCTACGTATCTACGTATCTACGTATCTACGTATCTACCTACCTACCTACCTACCTACCTACCTACCTACCTACCTACCTATGTATTTATTTATTTTTATATATTATGACTTATGGGGAAGTAGGTATACAGGCTAGATGCCCATCAAAGCACCTTCTTCACATAAATTTAATTCATAATTATTGATAATGAGTCACATGGACAGACGTTATAAAATAGATACTAATATATGCAAGTCATTAGCAACAGAAATAAAAGAAATGAAAACATGAAAGAGATGTTGCTTATTATATTAAAAAATCAGAAATTTAATAAATCAATAATAAATTGCAGGGTCGAAACAAGAAAAAAACTTTTGATATTTGTCTCGATCTATAAATAGTAAATATCGAATTTCTTCTATATATATTTGGAGGGATATAAAATGGAATTATTTTAAATATTTCAACGAAATCTGTATTATTTTTCTTCATATTTTTCTGAGAAATATCATGGAGTAAGTCGTTCTTGTGTCATTGAAGGTATGGAAACAAAAAATTCATCTCGATAACCTAGTTGGGAACTGAAATGGACAATATATTTTGAATACCTTATAATACAGGAACCTAAGGAATTTATTCTGTACCAACTCGATAAAATGAATGTTGTTTTTGTAACGAAGATTCCAAATAACTGTTATAGTAGCATATTCCACTACCTTCTAACCAGATGTAAGCCTAACCTAAAAACAGGTGGTTGCTTGAATATTTCGAATTACAAATCCTAGTGATTTTTGAGCAGTATTAGTAATTGTGTAAATGTGGGGTGTGAAAGTTAAATTAATCTCAAATTCTAAACCTACATTAATTTAGCTATTAATTTAAACAAATCCTACACGCACACTATCCACAATATCTGCTTGCAAGTTGCTACAAGTTAGCATTCACACGAGGACAGTGGTGGAGTCAAGTCGATCACGTGATGGGAAAGTGGGCACAAAAGTTTACGAGTCGTCAACTCAAATTCTGCTTGACCGCCAAGTCACAACTTGACTGTCTCGACCATATCACACGGGTAAAGTCGGAGGAAAGTCGAGTTGCTTCAAGCACTTGACTCCTGTAAACTATCCCCGTGTGAATTGGCCTTTAAGGACGCAGTTAATTTACTCACTGCATTTCTTTACACGGAAACAAGGCTGCGCTCTGCAGGGAAGCTACGCTGAGAATTATTGTCGCTCTAATTCCGTTGCTACCCATGGTGTAAGCGACGGCCGGAGGCGATTCTGGAATCTATAATGTGGTATGGATTAGCGGACGCTGAGACAAGCTAACCCGCAGTTCAGCAAATGAGACTTTGGAGAATTTTGAAGGGGAAAGACGAGAAAGGACGTAATCTAACGTATTTACTTCCGTAATTCACATACTTTTTTTTTACCTACTGTGGTGTTCTAAAATGGTGGTGTGTGATTTATTCGAGGAAAGTTTCAGAATACCGATACTACATTTTACAAGAAAAAATTGAGATCCTACACCGTATTTTATCATATGTTATTTAACTGATTTTACAATAACACACACTTTTACCGATATTTATCGTCTCACTGCCAGCGCATTATCATTACAACTGAATGCGAACAAAACGTGGTCATGGATGAATATATAATAGGATGCGAAACTTACCGAGTTTCCCGTAACACATACTAAAGGCGCTGTTGTAGAAATTGATCTAGCTGCCACCTGCTGGGGGGAGGGGCGTTATTGCATCTAGCAGCGCACCAAGTAGAGATAAGAGTAATTACTCCATGCATTTAGGAGCGCACCTGGTGATGAAAATGTTAAACTGTGCAGAAAGTATTCCCTCCCACCCTCATCGATATTCAAAACTAACCCAATTTAAAATAAAACATTTACATTTTTATTCCTCACAGCATCTTCTACTGAAAATTCTTACCGGAGCCAACAGGAATATAAAAGAGACGATCTATTTTACACTACCCAATTAAAATATAACCAGACAGAGACAAAAAATAAAGCAAAAGGTTAGATAATTGGGATTGTATTCTTTGGGTATTTATTGTACAGCGCAATGGAAAAGTCTGAAAGAACTACTTAGATAGTTCAATTTATTATATTACTATTACTTGACAATACATCAACAACACTATTTTTACAACGTCCATAAACATCACTGTTTAACATACACTGCTTATACACACGTAGTATCACTTTACGTTCACTTATTAGCAAGTTTCTGTCTGCCATCTTGTGTCTCTTCGAGCAATATCTCGAACGGATAAATAGAGAACTCTGGGTAATGTACCCAACACGCAGTTCTAATGTTCACCACCTACGACGTTGGGAGCTGATCATCTTATTTCAGCCCCCCCCGCCGCCAGATGGTGCTGACCGCAGCTTCGCATCCTATTATATATTTATGCATGACGTGGTCATCTATAACCCGCAGGTACAGGAAATTCCCAAAATTCCTTACAAGGGTCTCATATATTGTGTCGTGCAGTCGAGGACTATGCTATTAGCGACAAAATGGATTTTTTTTTCGTGAGAGTGCAAGCCATAAAGTGGCACAAAATTCGGACAGGAGTCTGTTGTACTATCATCGGGTTTAAGATCCTCAACTTACGGTATCTTCCAGTGTAGCAGGTAGCAGTGCTATATCGACCATTAAAAGATGATGAATGAAATTCGTCTCTCTCTTAAACGTTTTTGGAAAAAAAGTTACAAATTAATATAGGCAAATGCTTGAAATATTACAGGATATATAATTTTAAAAAATTTATGATAACAATTCAGGTGTGTGAATTATGCAATGGCGTGAATTATGCGAGTCCATGCGATAATAGCTACCATATAAAAAAGCATAACAGGCCAGAATAGCATCAGGACAGGAACGCCGAAAGATGCTATAAAAGTGGACAATGCTTCTTTTCTGAAGGCAGTCATGTTGGAAATTTTTGTCGCCGTTAGGGCGGGTACTTTAAACGCCGTTTAAACCTTACGTTCAGTTTAAACTGAAGTTTTTCGTTCTGCTTCGTATTATAAATCTGAGTTTAACTTAATCGGCAGTTCTCTGCCGTTTAAACTGTAGTTCAAGGCTCAACAGTACAAGATGGCGGTTCCCGCAATACACATGGATATTGTAGATGTTTTCCAATAACTTATGAGTGACGATGAACGAGTGATCAATATTACTGAACGACCACGGCGGTCAAGAATTTTTCGAAATAAAGTGCACCACTTTGAAATATAAATGAACATGAGATTGTGTGCACTCGATGTGGGTCTCTGGCGTTTCGTCAGCCCACGCGAGTTGTGTGGATATAAAGGGAAAAGTTGAGATGGTGTCGGGTGGAGTTCCCGGGTAGCTCAGTTGGCAGAGCGCTGGTACGTTTAACCAGAGGTCTCGGGATCGATACCTGGCCCCGGAACAATTTTTCCCTTGAAATTATTCAAAACTGCTTTACAGGGAGCTTTGCATTTCGGAGGTGTCCGTAAATATAGTGTAAGCCTATTGCGCATTGTGCTGTGTGCGGCAGGCAGTCTCCTGGTAAGATTTACTGTGGGGCCTGATTTATAAACACACTAATAATGTTACCTAATTTTACTAGACTTAAAAACATTCTAGACAACTTATAAATTACGCACATTGATATTATTACCTCATTAGCCAGTTGATTATGTATGGAGTTCAGTTGCGGACGGTCATGCATGGTTTAGTCTGGTTGCATTGTGTTTGGCTGTGTTAAGAAACTATTTGAGGTTAAGTCTGACAAGCATATTGAAGTAGGCGGTATTGGTCTTTTATAGATTTTTTTCTCTCTGTTGTCGAAGAACAAATATGTTTCTTAATGAAGATTCTCCACGAGCGTCGGATATTTTAAATCAATAATAAGTGTAATTAAACAGCTGCGATCATGTTCTTTTCTTTCGTAGCAATAATACCAATCGTATTCCACTACGGTTTAACTTAACCGAGACTCTGTAATACGGCGTGTTGAGTTACACTCTCGGTTAGGTTTAACTTTGGTTTAACATAATCTTTATATTAACCATATTTATAAAACCGGGCCTTAATATATCACCCTCGGCCGAGTTTTAACTAGCAAACTTGGGATTCTATGGCAAGCATGGTCACGAACAGGTACTCAAGATTTTCGCGCACACATGAAAGACGAATATGTGTGGTCAGGTGTGCGGAGTGGAGATGAGTGCGCGTCATGCATTTCCAGGATTAAATAGGCCTGTATGACAGGAGCACGTGCAACACAAATGTCAGCTTTGAAACTTATGACGAATGGGAATTAAAATTTGCTAAGTAAATGCTCCTAGTGGGTGAGGCCATAAATTTTCAAAGCGTGTAAATTACTGTGTTTAACTTATTTGCTAAACAGCTTACGAAAACAAATGTGCTGTTATTGCTGCAGCCAGGGAGGGATTACACAAGCCCTCGCCAGTGTGGCTTCATGTAAATAGGATACAAAACTTACCAGCTACAGTGCACCAGTTCCCATCTGAAGGACATTAGAGAGTAAGGATTCACATTGTTATAAAAGGCAAAGAGAACGTGATGAAGACAACGACGATGATTACGAACACGGCAATTGTGATGACGATAATAAACATGACCATGATTATGAACATGAAAAGGCGATTATGAAGAGGGCGACGCATAGTGGTCCTTTTACGCTATCTGGCAGCACAAAATTCGATCCTATATTAAAATGAAGCAGAAAAATTAAAATAACAATTTGTACTTATGTTAAGCATTTTTCTTATCCATATTGATATGATTCGAATTCAATTTAGGTTCAATATTAACACTCAATCACAGATAACGGTACTCTATAGGCTACATAGAACACTGTAGGATTTCAGTCTTCATCACTGCACGTAGCCTACGATGTTTTTGTTTTACTTGGTTATTTAACGACGCTGTATAAACTACAGTATATAAATAAAATACATGGATGAAATAAGTTACATTATAATTTTAATTATATTTTTAACTTCACACATGAAGCTAATATTTGAATAAAAACATATGGATTCCTTTGTGTTAATTAAAAATATAAATTCACCGTAATCAGTGCATTTCCTTTCCATACAGAAAGTAGATTCTCTGGTTGAGGTTCTGCCGGATATGCATACCTCACTTAACACTATGTGTCAGAAGAGGAACAATTGTTTGTATACATCTGAAGTCTGACTAGTGTAATACATGTAGCTAGTTGGCGATGTATGCAATGGAGGGGGAAAGGAACTGGCCACCCTAGCCCATTATCTTCTGGCCTAGTTGCCTCATAAGTGGTGCCTTCTTTGTATCACTTGTGAGGTTCAGACGTGTCTTAGGACAGTTAACTAAACAACAACAGAAAGTAGTAGATGCCTCAAATTTTAATAAGTTTATCATAGCAAAATACGTAATATATTAAAACTAGATACACGTATGTGCATTCCTATCCTATATTTTCTGTATTTATAGATTCACAGTAATGCTTTAGCTTCACAGTCGCGGTCAGGCGCGTTCCATTCCTGGCGACTATGTGCTGCTTATCACAGCTAGCATAAATATTGAAGATATAAAATAATGTGGTCCTTCCAAGGAAGGAGGTATTGTAATCAAACATTCATTTTAAGGGGTGTACCACACATTTATTACTTCAATGTTTCGTATTCATTCATTCATTCATTCATTCATTTAGTGTTTTGCCAAATGGCAGGCCTTTCACTGCAAACCCAGCTTTTTCCAGTCTTTCCTATTTTGTGCCTTCCTCTTTGATTTCTCATGTGATCCATATATCTTAATGTCGTCTATTATCTCATATCTTCTTTTGCCCCGAACTCTTCTCCCGTTCACTATTCCTTCCAGTGCATCCTTCAGCAGGCAGTTTCTTCTCAGCCATGACCCAACCAATTCCTTTCCTCTTCCTGATCAGTTTCAGCATCACTCTTTCTTCACCCACTCTTTCCAACACAACTTTATTTCTTATTCTGTCTGTCCACTTCACACGTTCTATTCTTCTCCATATCCACATTTCAAATGCTTCTATTCTCTTCTCTTCACTTCGTCGTAATGTCCTTGTTTCTGCCCCATACAATGCCATACTCCATACAAAGCACTTCACTAGTCTCTTTCCCCATTTTTTTCCAGAGGTCCGCAGAAGATGTTCCTTTTTCTATTAAAAGCTTCCTTGGCCATTGCTATCCTCCTTTTGACTTCCTAGCAGCAGCTCATGTTACTGCTTATAGTACATCCCGAGTATTTGAAGCTGTCCACTTGCTCAACTGCCTCATTTAGAATTCGCAAGTTTATCTTCTGTATTTTTCTTCCATGACCATGCTCTTCGTCTTATTTGCATTTTTTATCTTCATTGCATACTGCTCACAGCTGTCATTATTTTTACAAGTATAAAGTAGGTCTCATGGCGATGATATGACGTACTCTAATAATGAACATTCGTCACTACTCACTTTAGCTTTAATGCTATACAACAGTGATGCGACGATTACTAGTAGTTCGGAGCGCGAGCTTTTTTAAGCTCTCTCCATAAGCACGGAGCTTTTCTGCCTGAGACACAAGGGTGTACAGCACATGCAACGTTGCAGACCATGAGAGATCGCAAGCGAGATTACAGTACAGGTATTAATGATAAGTAGAAGGTTTAGTTTTTGTATAACGAACATAGCGGTGAAGTAATTTATGTGTGCTGGTATAGTAATTCATGTTACAAAGGATCAAACCAGAAATAAGTAAAATAAAATCAATCACTAAAAACAAATCTAAAACGAATTAACAAAAAAAAAACTCCCGCAGTAACTAAAGTCGATGTTTAATAATTAAATAATATATACTATATTATTTGTAAAGAAAAAATGTCAAATGCCAGTACAAAACACAACACAGATATAGACATTATTCTGGAGAAGAGAGCAATTTATTTCAGACAAGAAATAATGCTGAAAAAATAAAAAGATCCACGTGTTTTGTTTTATAATCGTAATTATATTTGAGATTGTTTAAAATGATCTAACCATATAAATCATATATGGCCAAACATGCATGAGTTGAGAGAATTTTTTTGTTTTTTTTTTTAACGTTGTTTTCTCGACTTTAAAATTTTAAGCAGTTTACCGAATAAAAAGCTCCTTGCACAACAATCATTGTCATATTGGTCTGAAACTTCTCACAGGTGTTAATTGAATGTTGATAAATAAAATTTAATTAGCCTTTGTATGAAATATTAGTAATAAGTTTTTTTTCGGGGAATATTCATATTGCACTTAGATTAAATATGCTGTAATAGTAAATTCACACAGTTTAAAAATTTGTGTCTCTCTATTTAGACTGAGCTCAAAAATCTAATTAATTTTTATTGCCATAACTATTTTCAAAATTTTGAGCAAATATGAATTAAACATTTTGAAAACTTTGACGCAAGGAGTCTTTTTTTAGTGATGTCAATATAAATTATATTTAAAAAAAAATATAATTTCAAAACCATTAGACGTAATGTCACCAAATTGTGTACAGATTATAGTATTGTAGATCTGTTTATATAGTTTAAATTTCACAAATTTTAGTTGAAAATTGTGGAAGCTTTAAAAATCATACATAGGCTATCTCCTTAAATCATTGACCCCAAAAATCACGATGGCTCTTCAATAGCATAATTGAATCAATTTGTTTTTTCGTATTATGTGTATCTCACAAATCACTCTAAGAAACATCATTACATAATCACGAATGGAGAGTAAGGACTACATTTTCACAATCAATCAATATACTCTACTTCAATCAATATTGTCCTTATTTGTTTTTTAAACAAATGCTCAAAAGTAATTAGAAATCACACAAGTCGAGCAGTTTCTCCTAAGCAATGAAGTGAAGTATTTACATAATAAATAATTGATTTTAACAAGAAAATGGTTTATAAACAATCAATTTTGCCTATTTCTCTTTTTGTTCTTAAAACCCTTTTCCTTTGCGATTTGTTTATATATGTACTTGTATATTAAATATTTGATTAGCCCTATTATATAGCCAGAAAATTAGTAACGCAAGTTATTGTAATAATTTCTGCCTTTATTCGATGTATACGCATGTACATCCCTGATGTACACGTTACGACGCTATGTAGTGGATGTGCTATGCGCTCGTGATCAAGGTCGAGCTCTTCTACCGTGATTGGGAGCTAATATCGTCTCATCCCTGATCTACATATTACTGAAAAATAAGTAGCAAACATTTTTCATTGTTACAGCGATTTTATTTTATGTATTCCCAAACGGATCAAGCTGTTTATAGCGAAGACGATGGCAATGGTGAATATGGCAGTGGTGATGAGTATAACGTTTACTATCACCTTGGCAAATATGATAACAATGAATAATACAGCTATGATGAATATGAAATCAATGGTGAAAAATATGACGAAACTGATGAGGATTTTCCTGAAATTGAGACTAAGTTTTTAAAATGAAAATGCTATTTAATATTTTTTTCTACTTGAAATAGTAAATCAGGCAATACTGGTGAAATAATGAAATTACTATATTACTCAATTCCTTTATTGTCAATACATTTTACAATGCATGACAGGGTCAAATTTGTTTGTATTATTTGGTTATTTAACGAAGCAGTATCAATTATTAGGCTATTTAGCATCGATGGTATTTGGAGAGTTGAGGCCGAGGATTCGCCATAGATTACCTGAAATTTACCTTACGTTTGGTAGAAATCTCGGAAAAAATCCAACCATGTAATCAGCCCAAGCGGGAATCGAACCCACGCCCCAGAGTAACTCCGGATCAGAAGGCAAGCGCCTCACCGACTGAGCTACGCCGGTGGCGATACGGTGAAATAAATTAAACTTGGTTAGAAGAATTGAACTTGATTCTGAAGAACTTAATAATAAAGTAATTCATAGTAGCTACTCATTAATCAAGGACGCGGTGACGAGTGCAGTGGTGGTGGAACTCCAGAAAAATCTTGACTTCAACAAAGACTTAATTAGTGACTTCAAAAGTGCTCTGGAGCAAAAAGATCGTCGGATCGAGGAGCTAGAGTACAAACTGGACGATTTAGGGCCTGTACTACGATCGCCTGTTAAAGCTCCAGATTCGTATACTCCAGGTTAGCAATCTGGAAGTTAAATATTTTGTTCTGTACTACCAGCGGATTTTAACTGCAGGATTGTTATCCGGAAGATATAGTAACATTTTTATTACGTTGGCAATGAAGTTACTGAAAATGTAGTGAAATTTATTGCGTTGGTATACCTTTCCCCGCGTATTTCATGTTTATGTTCCGTGTTTATATGGTACTATTTATTTTGAGGTTTTATTGTAAGCATTATTGTTATTATTTATTATAATGCTGAAGCTCCAGCCAAGAAAATAACAGAGTGAAGAACAGAAACTTACACATACTGTATGAAGAAACTTTACATGGAAGCAAAAGGTAAGATTTTAAAGGTTATGTTTCTTTTCGAATAGTAATAATTCCTACAATATGATAATATTTTGTTTTTAATTAGTAGGCCTAAAGAGGACGGGTGCGGGTTCCAGCAAAAGTGCGTTTTTCTCCATAATCATTGTTTTATTCATGTGTAACTGCACAAGAAGTGTAGGTGGCAATTATTTTTGTATTGTAATTAATATTAAGTGTGCTTTCAGTTTGTTGTATAGCCTACATTATTAGTGAATAGGGCCTATTTCGGTAATTTTTTTAGAAATAATGTACTCACGGCTTCAAATCATGGGTCGAAGGCATAGTAACTCGTTTAAAAAGAAACGTTCACTGATACTGATAATAATGAATGCTGTTTTTGGCCTGGGATTTCTAACCAACATTAGTACAGCAAGGTACACTGTTCCTAGCAAATTACCAATATTTCAGTATGTTAGGCCTACGTATTTTACTGTTAGTAAATGGGCGGATATTTTGTATTAGGCCTATAATACCATTCGATCACAGATAGGGCCTAACATTATTTTTTAAAAGAACATCATGAGGTGGAGAGACGTTTCCACTAAAATGCAATATCTGTTGCTGCTACCAGTTCGACTATAATCACTCACTGTAATGCACATTCAACACCTCGTAAAATAACACATAAACAGAAGATATTCAGTTTTTTCCAAAGTTTCTATGTACAGTATAGTCATGTTTGATATTGTACTGACAATCGTCCATTAAAAGCTCTTGCTTATTCAAGTATAGAAACTTAGATAAGGGAAAAAGAGAATTACAGTATATCTTCTAATGTTGTAGGTTGCATATGGAATTAACCTAGTTTTACTTCCTTTTTAGTAATATAGAATGAAGCATGGGAAGAATATAGTAACATCAGCACAAATACAAGGACCTGAAAACAGCTGAGAAGCAAATTTGAATTCTTGGAAAAGAACACAAAGAAAATTGCTGCTGCAGAGAGACAATGCAGGCTACAAACAATTGGAGCCCCTCCAACTGAAGCAAAACCAAATCCAAACTTAGCCAAGCTAAGTGATTTAATTCTCCTATCAATTGAGTGATTTCTCAGTGATTTTTATTAATATTCAATGCATAAGTTCACTTATATGTTAATTTATACAATTATTACATAATAAGCAGAGGAAATTGTATAACACAAGTTTGAATTCTTTTTATTTATTTATTTATTCATTCATTCACTCATTTATTTATTTACTTACTTTTGTTACAGCCGAAGTAGTAACTAAACCAAGTTCCACTGATACCAGTGCAGCTAATAACACGAATGAGGTTAGTGTGTAAGGAATTAAGAGTCAGAAGAAGAGATGATGAGCTTTAGAGATAAAAGAAAATATTAGATTCTTGAAAATTGTTATACAAATTTAATTTAATGTCTGTATTACTTTATAATTCTATTATTTCTATTATTACCATTCAGGTTCACAGTGCAATTCTTTAGTTTTTGAAGTGAAACTGGACATCCCAACAATATCTCCAGGTAATTTGATTTATACTACAAAACATTCTTTCACATTCTACGTATGATCCTTTTCCAATCTGAAATAGCTGTAACATGTAAACACATTTTCAGCCAACATGTTGAAAATAAAACTAACACACATACTATATGAAATCTGCAGCAAGCAGTAGATAAATTAGATGCAAAAGTTAAAAAAAAAAATGTTAAAATATAAATTGTACATAATGATGAAATGGTCACAAGAAATGGATGTCATAAAAACTAAACATCATTGTATTATAATATTATGTGGGATTTGAGTGGGAATTTGAAATTTATAAATGTAGGCCTAAAAATAGAAAGTACACTAAACTGAAGAATTTATTTTGAGATTTCTCTGTAATGGGTTTGTAATTAGATTAGGCCACATTATGTTAAGTTGTATTTCAATTTTACCATGAGGATTCTCATTTTGAAACTTGTGAATGATTTTTTGTGTACAGAAAAACTGAAAAATATCTTTTCATAAGGTAAAACAGAAACTGACTATACTCTATTTACAATAGAACTATTTGCTTGGTTTTCTCTCTCTCTCTCTCTTTTTATTGCAGCTTCACTTTCTTATTGTTAAAAATGAGTTTGGATTAATAGCACGTTAGAAAATACAATACTGTTACAGCTGCTGACTTTGAAGTGTCCACACATTTATGATAAAACATCATCTTTCTCCAGAATTAAATATCTTATGAATTAATTCCACTCTTAAAATATTACAGAGTCAGCTGGTGCAGCAGGTGAAGGTCTTCCACTGTACGGGTATTTACACAGTGTAATGAAAGTAAGTTTTAAGTGAAATTACTGGTTTATTCAGTGTAGGTAATGTAGGCTAAACTCAGAAAGATCTGAATATAAGCATATATCCCTCTCTTAAATATTTCAGCTGATAATGGGATAATAGCTGATCGAGTTACACCCCAAGGATGCTTAAAAAAAAAAGAAAGAAAGAAAAAGCAAGCCCCTGAGGAATGCATTAGCCACATTGAAAAATCTTTCTCCATCTGTGAACTGTAAGTTTAATGTTGACTTACTTTTACTTGAGATGTTAGAAATTCATGAACTTCAGTACTATTACAGTGATTTCTTTAAAAAATACATTAGTTGAAAGTTGGAATCTAACATTATAACATAGAATGATTTGAAATAAAAGTAAGTCATATCCTCATGTTTGCAAAGAGATGGGGTTTGGAATATCAAAAGTAAGATTTGGAGTTTTTACATTACTTTTTCCTCCTCTTTAATGAGTGGTCTATCTACAAAGACATCTTCAATTAGTGGCAGAAAGTAAATGCTACAATAATCACCCATTCTTTATGTTTTAACAAAAAATATGTTTAATTTTGTTGACCAGATTTGTTTGACCTGGATGACTGGGAGATTACTTCTTCTCATCCTTCTAATGGAGTGATAATCTCTTGCAGCTGTTCTTGATCCCTGTGGTCTCTGGCCTCTGCTTTATCTGCTAGTCTTCAGGATTAGGTTCGAGTCAGGTGATAATTATTAACTAATCTAAGGTTTCTGGTTGGGTTCGGGTCTGGTTCAGATCAGGCCGAGATGGGCCGGGCCTAAGAATTATGGCCCGTGCAGATCTCTAACAAATGGGGCTTATAGCTGAAGTTGGCTCTGCCACAGTTTTCCAAGTTTTGTGTATTTGCATATGTATTTGTGTTGTGTTTAATTACAGTTACTATGTACTCTAATGTATTAGCCTGTATATTATTAATTTGTAAATATGACATGTACCATAGCATATATAATGAGACAGTGGATGTAATACATGATTATGCTTATTGTGTCTCCTGAAAAATGTCGTGTTTTGTTCACACAAAATAAATAAATAAATTTTAAATTTAATTGCAGCTATAGTGCATCTCTCTTGTTTTAAGTACACATTCACAGAGTACCTGAATACAATTGAAGCGTCAGCTGGAACAACGTTGTAAATTACAACATTTTCATTCGGTGTGTTTCCGTGTAATAATGTTGTATGTCATGTTACCTTGCTATACTCCTTGGCTTGCAACTATCCATCAATGCAGTACGTGAAATTTGTCCACTCAAAAGTTTGCTACCCTCATAAGAACAAAGTTGTACGCATATACACATTTTTGCAGCTCCTGTAAATTTTACCAAATATAATTTATAACGTTGTTCCAGCCGACGCTTCAATTAATGTGCCTCTTGAAAAATGTTGTTTTACCATATTTTGCTTATGTAAAATAAATTTGAATTGCAGATACAGTGCATTTTTATTGTTTTAAATAGCCTACAGTGTACCTGGTCATAATTTTTAAAATGTATTTATCAAACCTTTGTGTTTGAATCATCTTAGCCTGTTAAGACATCACTGTGAGGGATCCAAGCAATAAAATATATATAAAAAGTAACGATATGAATATGTTTGCATACATGAATCACTAGGCCTAGCGTGAATGAAACAGCTCCCTTGCAAAACATAAATGCCAATTCCAAAACTTTCAGGAAATGAAGAAAAACTGTCACGTCTAAAATTTAATAAACTGTTACAGTTTGTTAAATAATAATACTGTATATAGCAAGCATATCTTAAGTCTGATTAATGAAATATGTTAGGCCTACTCCTACTGGTGAGCGATATATGCAAGGAAGGAGAAGGGAACTTGCCACCCTACCACATTATCTCCTGACAGTTGTCTCATGAGCAGACATCGGATTCTAGGGCAAATGCCTATTTTGTTTCTTTAGGAGAAAAGTAAAAATAATTATTAATATTTGTGTTTCATGGAAATTGAAAGGTATTCAAAGAGTTTTATAGTGCCCTAAAATGCCCTAAAACGGTTATTAGAGCCTAATTTGTTAATATTCGCCTAAAAATGCCTAACTCACTGTAAAGTTTCGCATTTTACTCTTACTTTTTATAATTTATACATGCATGCACTGCGAAATTTAAGGCATTTAAAAAGTGGAAAGTTTGCTTCACACCGGCCATGAAACCATTGATAAAGGAAACAAAATGTTTTGAATCTCACGACACTCGCAATAGATTTCACCGAATTTAACATGTTTGGAGGCATAAATGCCGACAAAGAACCAACCTTAGTTTTGAAGCAGGCAACAATCACAACATGTGCTGCTACCGATTCAGAGATATTCTATATTATAAAAATGACTGTTTTCGGTCTGAAACCGATTAGCTGTACTGCCCTTCAGAGTGTCATAAAATCACAATTTTTGGAGAAAGAGTGTTTTTGAAATATTTATGAAAAGTCGTAAAACTGCGAATTAATAGGGTAAACCATTACAAAATATTTAAAAGAAAGGCCCTCCTAGTGTTAACACTACCAGGAAATGCAACAATAAGTGGAACTTTGTATTTTTGTCCAATTGAATCTCAATAACAACGGTTCATTTGAATGCTCGTTAACAGTTGCTCTTTCCCTCACCTTATTTGTGTTGAGAAGTTTTGAGCGGTAGGACGTTTTCCTGTGAAGTTTAACGCGATAATGCCGAAAAATATAAGTGCAAAATCTACATTGATCCGGCAATGGCTAACAGAATATTCAGAATTCACTTATGATGGAAAAATAATATTCTGCAAGATTTGTAGCAAACAGGTATGTAACAATAGTTGAAATATATAAATTCTATTAATTTTAATGAGTAGGCCTATAATATTTATACATTGACTGAGCTATCCTGAGGTATAATTCTTTTTAAGACCACTACACTTTAACCTTTTGAATTCTCCAGTCAAACGTATGTACTCATAATATTCAGTTCTTCCTTACAACTTTGATAACAATTGCCGGGATGATATTCTTATATTCTAATTGCTTAGCTGGCAGCTTTTCACGCTACTAATTTAGCTTCTTCTGCATGAAAGCGTGTGTGAAAGCAGTGAAAGATTGTCTGAATGACTCACGAGTGAAAAACGATATTGCCTACATAACATCAAACTTTTCTTTCATACCTGCAAGCATTGAACAATTAGAAAGTGAAAAACAATCTCTTTGTAGCCAAACAGCAATAGTAAAGGAAGCTCAAGTGAACATACATTCTGCTTTGGGCGAAACTGGGAAAAAAAGTTAAAAATAAGTGGGACAACGTATTAAATAAGAATGTAGGATTTTCATTGTTGGAAAAAGTATCAAGAGTGATATCGGGGGAAAGTGTAAATGTTCCAGTAAGTATTGATGTTTCTATTGTACCTAATTTAAAATTTGCGCCTCTCACATCAGTTTCGGTTGAAATAAGTTTTTCTGCTTTCAAAATGAAAGGCAAAGGTTAACTGTGGAGAATTTAGAAAAAATTCTGGTGGTGTACTGTGCAGATAATTATAATAAAGTCTGAGCATGGAACTGAATTTCAATAACTTAAAATGAGTAATCTTGATATCAATAATCATTATTTCATTAGTTTCAATATATTAAATTTGTGCAGCTCTGTTTATAAATATAATATAGTATTCTTTTTTAATGTTTAAACATACTTTTTTGTGCGTATTTTAGTGTATAACTAAAAATCTCAGTGAAAGAAATAAGTATGATACCTTGATGTGCCTAAAATGCCTATTTTCATTAAAATAGAGCCTAATTTTACAAATTTTGAGCTTATTTTAGGCGCCTAAAACTGCAATTTTTAGTGCCTAAAAATCCGATGTCTACTCATGAGTGATGTCTTATTGGTATTCCAATCTATCTTCGGAGAGTTGACTAAACAACTAGCAGACACAAAATGAAACAGTTCTAGGAAAACTTTAATCAAGACCTATAATATATACATAAAACCTGTATTAAAATACTATTCAGAAGTATTCGTAACAGCATCAAAAAGAGACAGAATCCCTTGGGGGGGGGGGGAAATAAGCCTTGCACTTAATTACTGGAGCAAATAAAACTACTCCCAATGAAGCATTAAAAGTCATCACTTCAATTAAACCAAGCAGCAAATGCAGCACTAGCTCGATTGACAACAGTTCCTGCTGTAACTTCGTGGACCCCACAAAAATCTCCTACTGTTGTCAATGTTCTCCCAGTGGCATAGAATCTCAATACCAGTAGTAGTTGGTCCATTGGAGGTAAGGCATTATTTCTGGAAAAATGTATAAACAATGAGATTTGGTTACAACTTTACCGGTAAATCTTTACAATAGCGTTACCAAAAGAAGGCAAGGACTCCCTACAGGATAGCCTGGAAGAGAGAGGTTTGGATGTAGTTTTGACATTTTTTTTTAGACAATTGTAAATATATGCAAATCATACTAACCTGTCACTAACTCGATCTTACGAAAACTTGTCTTTTCCCTTTAATTAGTAAGAAAACACAGTAATGAAATGAATGTGTTGCCCTTCCCTGCCGACTACCGTTCTATCTCGATAGAACGATCCCGCCTACCCGTACCTCTCCACCGCACTCCACTTTCACAGCAACTTTCCACCTTTATTTGGGAAATTGGTGTCGGCACTCAATTTTTCTTTCGTTTATGGTACATATGACTTGACTAGAACCGAAATATGTGAATACATTTGTATCTTAATGTGGTAACGCAATTGTGAAGAAATGGTAGTTTACCATATAAAGGATTTTGATATATTATATACTGTTATTATTTTTTATATAAAAGTATTTTGAAACTGTTATTATTGTAGGTTGCCCTATATTATTATATCAATCACCTTCATACCTTGTAAGGGCAACAGAACACCTGTATGAAGCAACATTCTAACCTCACTTCTACTGTATTACAGGTTACTGTACTTCAAAGTAATTATTATAGTGCTATTATATACAAAATATTGATGTAATACCTACCGAAATAGTGTAGCTTATTATTAACTGTGTACTTACGAGCTGTGTCTTGTTTCAGTTGATAATTGATTTCATGTAGTAGGTTTCGTTATTCGAAACTGTCTAAAAAATTTCTCGTCATCCCATTCTTCAAAATTATTTGGACGGGGCCTAATTCGTTTTGCTGTTCTGATATAACGAAGCATCTGCTCCAGAACTTATCATCAGAATCAGTATCAAAATTAAATTGATCCTTCAAATCACCAGCTGTACAACGTGCAGCCATCTTGATTTCAACACCGAGTTCCAACCTCCGGATAACGCCAATCTGCTACTCTGCCTCCCGGATTGCTAATCTGGAAGTTTAGCCTCCAGATTGCACATAACCAAAAGTCGTAGTACGCAATTACAACCCAACTTCCGGATAAATATGCCATCTGCCGGATAAGTTTAAACTAGAACTTTATCCGAGAGTCGTAGTACAGGCCCTTAGAACAATATCAGCGACGCCAGTGTCTGCGTATTTTTGGTGTAGGTGAGAACAATGGTGAGGATACCGATGTGTTAGCGATTAGTGTGGCGGAGAAGGTAGGGGTGGACTTGAGTCTGGCCGACATTGATAGAAGTCATAGAGTTGGTAGGAGAGATGAGAATCGACCCAGACCAATAATTGTGAAATTCGCTAGTTATAGGAAGAGAAGTGAGGTCTTCCGAAACAAAAGAAAATTAAAGAATTCTGGTTGGACAATTCGGGAAGACTTGACGAAAACTCGCCACAACATCTTACGCGAAGCGATTACCAAATTTGGACAAACCAACGTGTGGACTCAAGACGGCGTCATCATTGTAAAAAGCGGCGACACGAAAAGAAGGATCACCCGTATGGCTGAGATACATAATTAGTAAGTCAAGGCAACTCCTCATAAGTTGTTTGTTATATTAAGAAAGTAATAGTTTAATAATTTAATACTAATTATTTAATTATTGTAGTAATACTATATTTAGTTGCATTACATTACCTCAGTAAATTTAGTCTATTTTTAGTTAGGTTGGCACTATTGCCTATATCGTCCCGCTTTCTGTGGCATGCCCTCAGGCTGATGGCTCGTCTAGCCTCCCCGACCCTCCTCACTGTCGACAACCTGTTCCCACAACTCTATCCACTTGTCTGTCATCCTCCCCAACCCCTCTATTGTCTACCTCTCAGCTGTTAAAGCAGTCTTTCTCACCTGACCCCAAATCTTTGAAAGTAGCACATTTAAACTGTCAAAGCATTACTCCTCACTTCCAGGAATTCTCTTCTATTTTCACTAATATAGATGTCCAATGTATTCTTGTTAGCGAGACGTGGCTAAAACCCTCGTTGTCTTCCTCACTCGTTCACTTAAACGGCTATACGTTATGTAGAAATGACAGATTATACAAACGAGGGGGTGGAGTTTGCGCATATATTAGGAATGATCTGCACCCTAAAATTATTCTAAAATCACAAGGCGATGCATTACGACCCGAATATTTGTTCGTAGAAATACAAGCAAGTCTTCATAAATGTCTCTTAGCAGTTATTTATAAGCCTCCCAAAGCTGGACATTTATCCGATTTAGAAAGCCCGTTAGCCGATCTTTTACCGCAATATGAACATATCTTACTTATGGGGGATTTCAATATTAATCTTCTGGCTGTCAGATCAAATGGGACTAATCAACTGCGTAATTTGTTCGAAACTTTCAATCTAACAATTCTTCCACTCAATCCTACCCACCACACACCTACTTCTGATACTTTAATTGACCTAATCATTACGAATAATTCTGATAGAATTCTAACCTCAGGGCAGTTACCAGTTCCGGGAATATCTGGTCATGATCTTATTTTTGCCGAGTACTCTCTTCAGTGCCCAAAAAATGCAGCTAAGGTAATTACTTACAGAGATCTAAAAGGCATTGACAACGACCAACTAATTTCTGACGCCCTACAAATGCCATGGCATACTATTTTTAATTTAATTACAGTTGACGAAAAAGTTGCCACCTTTAATGACATGGTAATACAATTATTCGACAAACATGCACCTTTAAAGAAGAGACGTGTCACTCACCGACCTGCCCCATGGCTGAATGACAGTATTCGTAATCTTATGACGTCACGTGACGCTGCTTTCCGGAAGTACAGACACAACAAATCTGCCGAAAACTTTAACAACTACAAAAAACTTAGAAACAAAACCACACAAAGCATTAGGAATGCTAAACGCCGTCACGCCCTGAGTCTCGTCGACCCGTCCATTCCCCCTCGGTGTCTTTGGAATAACTTACGTGATATGGGAGTAGGGAAGAAAGCATCAGAAGCTGAAGTTATAAACATACCGCTTGATAAACTCAATGAATACTTTACCTCACCTCCCACTATACGACCTGAAAAACAGTCAAAACGAAATACAATTAATACTCTCCTAGCTAATCCTCCACCTTCTCGCGAAAAATTTTTCTTCTCGCACATTACTGATTCTGAAGTAAGAAGGGCTCTTAAAAGCATTAAATCTAAAGCACAAGGCACTGATAACATAAGCATAGTCTTTATCAATAAGTTAGTCGATGTCGTGCTTCCCGTAATAACTCATATTTTCAATTCTTCAATTATCACGTCTGTTTATCCGCAACTCTGGAAAACAGCCTTGGTACGCCCACTTCCTAAAGTAAATTCACCTACTTCTGCAAAAGACTATAGGCCAATCTCCATTCTTCCCGTTTTATCTAAAGCTCTGGAACGCATCATTCATAAGCAGTTGTCAGACTACCTAATAGAATTTAATCTTTTAGACCCTTTACAATCAGGATTCAGAAATGGCCATAGCACTTCTACTGCTTTGTTGAATGTTACTGAGGACATACGCACAGCTATGGATAAACGACAGGCTACTGTACTAGTTTTATTGGACTATAGCAAAGCCTTTGATTCTGTTGACTTCGATCTACTATTAACTAAACTACAAACGCTACACCTTTCTGATAGTGCTATCACCTGGATGTACTCCTACCTTACTGGCCGCCAGCAGCGTGTCATATCTAATAATCGTTTCTCATCCTGGCGTACTGTAGATACAGGAGTTCCTCAGGGATCAGTATTAGGCCCCTTGCTCTTCTCTATTTATATAAATGGAATTTCCAACTCATTTAAGCACTGCAGATATCAAATATATGCAGACGACGTTCAATTGTATATTTCAGCCCGTCCCGACGCACTAAACGATAGCATTAATAGTCTGAATGAAGATCTTGATTCCATCTCTTCCTGGTCTCAACAATTTGGGCTTACCCTAAACGCATGTAAATCACAGGCTATTCTGTTCGCGAACCGTAGATTAATTCCTGAAGTCAACGACCTGAATATTCCGCCTGTGAAACTGAATAAAACAATCATCCCGTTTAGCTCTACCGTCAAAAATCTCGGAATACATTTCGAATCTAATCTCAATTGGGATACGCATATTAAATATACATGTAAGAAGACATTCTCTATTCTCCATTCACTAAGAAGATTGTATCATTATCCATCTAAATTAAAACAGACGCTGGTACAGACACTCATTCTACCTCACTTCGATTATTGCGACGTTTTGTTCAGTGATCTCAGGATTGATTCCGCTCAGAAACTACAGCGTGTTCATAACGCGTGCGTCCGCTTCATTTGTAATGTTCGATACTATGATCATATCTCACCTTCTTTCAAGAAGTTATCATGGCTTAGGTTACATGAGAGGAGAAATCTGCACTCACTTTCTCTCTTATATCGAATTATGCACACTTCATCCCCCTATTATTTATTCGCTCGATTTCATACTCTCTCTCGCTATCATAATATTAATACTCGATCACAACGCGATAACACGCTAGAAATTCCACTTCACGCATCGTCTCTGTATTCCTCATCCTTCACTGTTGCTACCTCTCGTCACTGGAACTCTCTGCCGCCTGAAGTCAAGGGCTGCCGAACATTGAATTCTTTCAAATCAAAGTTAGAAAATTATCTTATGACGAGTTGCCAAACTAACTTACTATTATGACAAGTGTTGTATTGCATGTTTCCACGTTTTCACATTTTTTTTTTATGTTCTAATGATATTCAACTTATTTTATATTTTTGTTTTCATATTTTCCGATAATGTTATATCTCTAATGTGATAAGTTGAGCTATATATAATCTTAATTTTCCTTATTGTGTGTACTTAGAAATATTGTATTCACTGTATACTTTGTACTGCACTACTTTATTACTAATATTACTATTATTATTATTATTATTATCATCATTGTTACTATTCTTATTTTATTATTATTATTATTATTATTATTATTATGAATAATTGTCTTTTTTTGTATGCCTCATTTATTTTGACCTGCTGTTCACATATTATTATGCTTTTTTCTTTCTTTCTGTATGTTATATATTATGTCCGATTTCTTCTTATTTGTTGCTTATTTTTTATTATTATTATCTTATTCAATTTTGTGTGTAAAATTGTAGTGTAATTTGTAAATTTGTAGTGTTTTTGTAACGCAGTCTTTACTCCTGGTTGAGTGTTAGAGAAGGCCGTATGGCCTTAACTCTGCCAGGTTAAATAAATCATTATTATTATTATTATTATTATTATTATTAATATCGTAAAATAATTATTAATTAACAAGTTTTTGACAGCTAATTAATTGAAATAAAATTACTGACTTCCAGATTTGCTTTCTATTTCCGGAAAGTTGTTTTAGTTGAGGTATTTATACAGAAATTAAGCATCAAAATTATTTTTGTTTCTGGTGTTGTACTCATAAGTAGACTAGCGTTATTTAGTGAAAACGAGTCAAGATTTAAACAGAGCGGGCTAGCGGCGTGGTAGAGGGCTGGCCTCGCATTCGGGAGATCCGGGGTTCGATCCCAGGGGCCGGAAACCCTAACTGAGGTTTTCCATGGTTTCCTCAGTTATTTTCAGGCAAATGCCGGGATTGTACCTCTTGAAAGTCCGGCCATGGACGGCCATGTGTGAGTGAATGATGTGCAATGTCTTAAATGTTTGTGTTGTATCGGAGGTGACCCTGGCATTGAGCTGATCCCTCATCCGGGGAGGCCCTCCATGTCCTTGTGTGGTCAAAAAAGTATGTATGTGATCCATAGCTTAATACCTCTCCCGACAGGTCGCGGCCCTGTAAGAGCCCGGGTGGCGTGGGTCGTGTAAATGTACCTAGAAGGGAGAGGTTAAACTGAAAGAAAGAGTCAAGATTTTTCCAAACTTGCAACAAACATTGCATGACGCAGTATATAATATCGCAACCGTTAAAATGCTTAATTTTCTCAATAAAGGTTTACAATGAGTTTTAATTTCCATAATGCACTTTTATCTTATGGCCTTTTCTTGTAATATTAAATTGTTTCTGACATTCGAGTCATTATCCCAAAACAGTAATTCCATGTGACATATAGAATGAAAGTAAGTAAAATAAACAACTTTCGACATCTGTAGATTAGCTTGATATTTAATCTTTATTATCACAAAAATCCCTTTTGATATCTTTCTGCAGATCAAATCTATGTATGTTCCATTTGAAGTTCGACTCCATCTACATATGTCCAGAAATTTTATATTACCACTGTAGTTCCAATATAAGAAAATGATTAAATCCTCCATTTTGACTAAAATTAAAGAGAAATGATTTGTTGCGCATCAGTAAATAAGTACAGGGTTAATGTGATTCTATTCAGCATCAACTGACTATAAACAGTCATCGGCATTATTCACAGTCAAATCATCCCCATGAGCCCAGAGTGCACAGCACTACCACCAGCAACTAATGACCACAAACCACGCGGTCCAAGTTCGGTGGCAGCCTGCAGACGACTCTATACATCTGAGCAAGCCCAAAAGAAACGGCGATGATGATGATGACAGAGGGGAAGTGTAATTATAATGGCGAAATGAGTCCGAGGTTCAACGCTGAAAGTTACCCAGTAATTGTCTCTCGATTGGTTGAGTGAAAATCTCGGAAAAACAACATTAAGGTAATTTGTCCCAACCAGGATTGGAAATTCATGGAAGTTTGATTTGGTAATTTTGATTTATTATTGGTAAAATTTGTGCCAGCATCCGCGGTTATACAATGAATATAGGCTAAGTGAATTGTTTTGGTTAAAGTAGTTAAAAGTTTTTTTGAGGTTATTTTTATTGTTTTTGGGTGAAATCTTAGACTAATGTTTGTTATAACTTTATTAGATTTGAGGCTATAAAATCTTTTGTTTTAAACTAGGATTAGATACTCTATTTTCCCGCTCTTTCCACGGTCAGACATGCTAACCGCTACTCCACAGCGGTAGATGAACAAATTGTAAGTCATTAATGCATATTATAATGAATAATACGTGCCCCAATATAGAGCACTGAGACACACTTGAAACGTACAGGTAAGTACTGGAAAAATTTATTATTGTAAGATACAGATTGGAACATGTCACTGATGAACTAAATGTGATTTAATGAAACTAAATGCCATATCATTGAAACTATAAAATATTAATATGTCCAATGAAATAGAGTCTAGGGAATCAAGTGCTCTGAGGAAACCTGTTACAATGCCATTTTGTCGACGACGAATTTGATAGGATCTGTCGGCGCAAAACTTCAAATCACCTCTAGATATAAGACAGTCTGTGATAGGTAGCTACAATATATTTCCTATAGCACAACGTAGAACTTTGTATCGAAGTATTTCATTACAATTATTTCATAAATGGATAATGTATCACGTACAACATATATTTGCGTAGGGTTACTAACCTCTAATATAACGGAAGTGTGTTTTCATATATTTTAGCTAAAGTAATGTGACAAGAGCGAATGTGCAAATTAGGATGTTATCAACCGTGGCCTATTTAACAAGTTTGTTCCTCTGCTATGGTTGTTATCGTATTTGCTTGATAACTGTAATTGGTTTCAATGCGCTTCAAATTGGACTGCATAGAAGTGAATATGCGAACACACAATGTACTATGAATGTACGAGCGTTGCAATTCTGGCCTTTTGAACCTCTGGTACATTGATTCCTATCATGTTGACATGGAAATATAAATAATTAATGTTGAAATGTATGATATGTTGCATATTCCTATAAATTTGATTGAAATTGCAGGAATGACCTTATAGTATTTGCATTGGAATATTTACTCGGCCATTTTTAACGTCCGGCCATACCCAATGAAACCTCTCTGACACATCAATGCTAGAGAGCGGAATTACAATTTCGAACATGACGCAAACCCGGATTCGATAACCGGCACAGATTGGAGCATTACCTGTCTTGCAATGAACTAGATCGCATGATGAGGACTTTCCTGGAGTTCTCTCGTTTCCTTCGAACCTAAAGATTACATTCCAACATTCCTCACTCCAAGGAAATTCTTATATTCATTTCGTGTCATACCAATTCGTAAGAAGTATGAGTTCAGTGTAAGGTAGAGATGGGCATTCGTGTGCACATACACCGCGTGCACTGAGTGAAAACACTAGTGTTCACAGTTCTGAAGATGTCTAAGTTCTAGGGACTCTTGACTTTCTTGTCTCGCTGAAGTCAGTGATCGATAAACATTCATTGCAGCACTTAAAATGCTAATTAAAATACGTAATCCTTCAAAGTTGTATATAAACAGAGCTGTTCTGAATCAGTTGCACTATGGCTAGTACAGGCCTGCAGAACCCGTAAGTAGGGGAATATGACGTCAGCCTCACTCCATTTCTATTGGGGATGATCGACTTCCGCGTATAGTTGTTCACATTCTCTGGCCGTCAAAGATCCATCAGTGGCGGCATGTAATTTCCAAAAAGGATTGTAATAAATTCATTTGCATTTATATTGCGTTAATTCGTTTCAAAGTTTTCAATTATGCTAGATTTCCTGTCGGTACTTTCTTTGAGATTTCTTTGCACCTAACCTGCTTTAGATTTTCGAAAACTTTCCTTCTATCATCACCAACGGAAACATAAATTTATAGCGTTTAAGTAATGAACCTTGAAAGTCACTATTAATTTCAAGTCAAAATGAACACAACGAATGACGTTCTTAATTTAACAGTATATAAATGAATCGGTTATTGTTGAAAGGAACTAAGTCCACTTTTTAAAGTTTTGAGATAATCGAAAAATACTGTTTTGTGGATAATCTATAGAAGATTAAGCCAACATATATTGTACACATAAAAAATATGTGTAAAATATATGTTGGTTTAATCTTCGATATATTATCCACAAAACACTATTTTTGGATTATCTTAAAACTTTAAAAAGTGGACTTAGTTCCTTTCAACAATAACCGATTCAAATAAATAAGCAATATACAGTTCGTAAGAATGAACTTAACCGAAAGTTTGTGTATTCCATAATTCTTAATATGGGCTTTGTTGAAATGTGGTTTAATATTGAAATGACAAGTAGAAATAAATTGGATGGGACACAGTAAACAAGCAATTCTTTCGTCTTTTTTAACAACAAAATAATCATATTCCTATTTCATTTGGAAGTAGTATTTCTTCACGGGTTTAGATTTTGCCATGTTCCAGTTCTTTTTAAACTGCAGTACGCGTATTTTGTGTGTATGTATATATATATATATATATATATATATATATAGCTGAAGCGCGTTACAATGCTGAATGACAGCATTGACATCCGGTCTTATAGCTATCATTCACTTATCAACGTACAATTTCTTTATCGTACTATTACTAGTAAACCCAGTTAAGACCAGTAATGCAAAGTTTGTAAAAATAGGGATTATAACTTTATTAATGCACGAAAAATCATAATAAATTCTTCAAATAAAGTAATTGGTTTGTTGCCTGCATGCAACATTTCGGACTTATTTCATTTTAATGGAATACAGAGCACGGAAAGATAAGTCGGGGACTGTACTTAACTTATTTTACACAAAAAGTGAACTTAATCGGCTTTACTAGTAATAGGACGATATATACATAGGTAGACCTTCTCACATCATATGCACACATTTTAAAATTTATTTTACATGTCTTTTAACTTATTTATTTCCCTCATTCATTTTTCTCTTATTTTCTAAAGGTATGTTCCTAAGGATTTTATTATCTGTTCATTTGTAATTCTTGATAGCGTATTGTATACCTGCAGCCGAACGTAAATGGAACTTATGACCGTAATGGTAGAAAAGGTGGGTGGGGTGAAGAGGGGTAGTAAAGCAGTCGCTCTGAGGAGCTACAGTTCTGCAGGTCTGAGGTAAAGCCTGGTTCATAATAAACCGGGAACGGAAGCGACAACGAGAAGAACGGAAATATTATTTAAATAAATCTATTTTAATAATATTTCCGTTCTCGTTCTCGTTTCCGTTCCCGGTTTATTGTGAACCAGCCTTAACTTGTCCCAACTAGGACTCGGACCCGGGCTAGCTCGTTTCACGGTCAGTCATGCTAACCGTTACTCCACAGCGGTGGACTGTAGTTGTTGAACTACTCAACTGACAAGTGTTGCTTGATATTTATATCCGTAGCACAATTTACTCCATTGTATAATTGTAATAACAATGAGGAATCTAGAATAACAGCAATAGTAGTAATTCTGTCAATGGATACTTCTTATTGTCTGTAATTTGAGAGATGATTTATTATCTGTAACGATGCAAACGTGTGTACGAACAGCAGAAATCAATATTAGGGAGGGGCGTAAGCATAACCTGACATTTGAAGGGCTCAGAGCCAAAGGCGACTAACCCACAATTACAAAATGAGTAAATAAGAGTTGATTTTAAGAGGATCCTTACTAAAATGATTGGTTTCACAATTTATTTTAAATGGTCTACATTGACTAAACACAAAAAAATATCATGAATCTATAACAACAATGTATAGTTTTGAAAAAAAAAAGGCTTAATAATGAACAATACAAAATTGTGGGTTGGTCGCCTTTAGCTCTGGCAAGCAAACATTCTGATGGGGGCAGATAAAAAAACAATTTTTTTCTTCCACCATATTGATAATGACAAAACAAATGCTTATACAAATTTTGGCCACTCGACTGCAAATACGAGGCCGTCCAGAAAGTGATTTTCCCTTGGATCGTTTACAGAAAAGAAGCACAATTTCGTGGAAAGATTTATTGGAACAGGTACAGAAATTATTGCGCTATTTTTTCAACATATTCCCCACCAGAAATTAGACATTTGTCATACCGTTTCGGATCCCAGGCGGCAGACTTTTACGATACAAGGATACAAAAATTGATCCCATGGTATGACAAATGTCTCAATTCCAGTGGGGAACATGTTGGAAAATAGCACAATAATTGTTGTATCTGTTTCAATAAATCTTTCCATGAAATTGTGTTTTTTTCTGTAAACGACCCAAGGGAATATCACTTTCTGGACGATCTCGTAATTGCGGTGGAGTGGCCAAAATTTGTACAGGACTAGTTTTGACATTATTAACATGGTGGAAAAAAAATTTCAACTTTTTTATCTGCCACATCAGAATGTTTCCTTGTTAGCCCTTCATTTCATCTATGCTCCTTCCAGCATACAAGTTAATAATTTTATTATGTATGATTATAGCGGAAAATAATTACTGTGTTTTTTTTGCGCGTGTTAACCAATTCAATTTCCGGAGAAAATAAAACATCCGCTCAGAATAGATGCTTGTACATTTTGTATATTTTTAATGTGGAGCGGAAATTAAATGAGGGCCGTAAATTAAAGTGATGCATACTACGGTCCACATTTCACCTGCACGTACGGAGCTTCTCAGCGAGCAATGTGGTGAGCTGTTCCGTAGCTAAAACAAACACTGCACGCGTATGAACTCGTTAATTTGTTACAAGAAATACAATTTTCTTTACAACTCATGGGAATGGAATTTCCGCACAGTTTTAAATTATTACTAACTATATATTACAAGTTGTGGAAATGTATAGGCTGCATGTAAATTTACGTGTTATACTCAACATTTCGACATGATCTGGAAGTGAATGTCTTACATCAAACTTACACTCTTTAGTTATTACTCATCAGTTCATTACCATCGTCTTCCTCGCCAAAGCCGTCCTCGTGATAATAATGGATAGACAGACAGACAGATAGGCAGGCATAGAGGCAAAAAAGAAGACAGACAGATAGAAATACAGACAGACGACAGACAGAAATACAGAGACTCATAGACAGACCCGACAGACAGACAGGCGGAGTTAGATATACAGAGTGACCAGCGAATAGGGATTATAAAGAATGGACACTTCGCGTCGGTATATCTTATTTTATTTCAAGGAGTGCAGTTCGGTGTTCAAATAAGCCACCGAACTGCACTCCTTGAAATAAAATAAGGTATACCTTTGATGTAGCCGGACTGATTTCAATGACCTTCAAGCCAGCTAAAGCGTGAGATTCTGCTTTTTCCCTAGAGTTGGCGCTGACATCACAACAGCTAGCAGTCGACACAGCGGAAATATAACACATATAATTAATACATCTAGGTATATTATGTACTCAAATAAAATAAATTGGATCCATAAAATAATAAATCCGTCATTAACTGTAATGTATAGACTTTAGAGTTCCTTTATAATGAGTGTTGAGACGTTGACCCCAACAATTAAAATATGTAATGATTTGATAGCGCTGAAAATGGAAAAACAAAACCCTTACGAGAAGTAAAACCATATACCTATGTTATATTATATACAAATATTAAACGAATTCGATACTTAATTTTATAATGTACTGTATTATATTATTTTATAATATAATTTATTATATCTGAAATATAAAATATTATTATTACAACTAGTTTGTCACTGAGAAATAAGGAAAAGCCGTTAACTTGAATTTATTCGAAGCAAAGCGTTACTGGATTATGCAATAAGGTAGGCGATGTTTGGAGCCTGTGTCTCAACTCTACTCTCAATTATTATTTTAGCGTATGCTCGATTGCACTAACCTCTAGAGCTTGAAAGTGGAACTAGACGCTGGCGCACAGAGAAACAAAACACAGGAAATTTCGCTCAGTGTCCATTATTTATAATCCCTATTCGCTGGAGTGACCAAGAGAAACATGATATGTATTATCAATTTCTGTATATCACAACTGGTTGAATTGTTTATGCCTTAAATTTAATTAACTTACTTCTTTTGTATTATACATATAGGTCAACTGATGAATGATCGTTTGCATTTGTAAATTTAATAATCTGATTGGCTATGTATTGTATACTTTTAGTAGAGCCGTCGATGTAGCTCAGTCGGCAGACTTGCTGGGCTGCTGATCCGGAGGTGCGTTCGGGCTTGGGTTGGATCCCCCTTTGGTCTTTGGTTTATTCCGAGGTTTTCCACAGCCGTGGGACTGAAGCCAGGTGGTCTATGGCGAGTCCTTGGCATCAACCCCTTTGATTTGATTACCCCCCCCTTTGATTTGATTACCTGGTTGGGTTTTTCCTAGGTTTTCCCCAACCAAAAAGCAAATGCCGGGTAATATTTTGGCGAATCCTCGGACTTCACCTCATCTCACTACATCTCGCCAAAATATTGTAAAAAAATTGCACAAAATTGTAAAAATTGTAGAAAATTACTAAATTGTAAAACAATAAAAATTTGTAAAAATTGTAATTGTAATGTTTTAAAATTTTGACTTTTTCCACATCTTAAAGCTTCATCGCTCATGTAAGATCTATGGAATACAATAAATGAATGAATGAATGAATGAATGAATGAATGAATGAATGAATGAATGAATGAATGAATGAATGAATGAGACAGACAGGTGCATACAGGAGTAGGGCAGTAAATATACAGAGAGTAGAGATGGGAACGATATATCGGTTTTTACGAAATACCGATATTTTCGTTCCGATATAGCGATATATCGATATCTAAATTTTGATTCAATATATCGTATAATATATCGGTTTTCTCATAAATTTATCGATTTTTTGTGGAATTATTATCATTATCAACAACAATATCCACACTAGACAACTCCGATAATTCCCGAGAGATGACGCTACTGAAGGTGGACAGTTGCATAATTGTGCAACCTCACTCAATACGTTGTTCTAATTGGTTGAATTTGAATTCGAATTCAAACTGTTTAATATGCAGCACCAAATTCAAAATGCAGCGTGTGCGAACGTAAGACAGACGGGAGGTTTATCTACCACTGTTTTAATATTGTTATTAATGTTCTCCAAGGCAGGAGCAACTCCCACCCTGAAAGGGAACCGTCTGACCTCAAAACGGGTATAAAACTTTTATTTCTAGATTCTGAAATGGAAAGAGAAACAAGGATTTAATACCGATGTGACATTTGTTTACGTCTATGATTTGTATGCAGAACCTACTGCTGATATCCTGTTTTCTTATATCTTTTAGTGCATACAAATTCTAGCCCATAATCATCATTGTTGTTTGGAATGTTGGAGTGTAACAATAACTTGCAATGGGAACTTATTATAGAAGGATTGTATCAAATTAACTGTGAAGTTTGTTGAAACTTGTAGCATCCTAAGTACGGTTTACTTACATTTAAAAATAATTACAAGTTCTATTTACTTACATTTAAAAATGGTTACGTTGTTAGGTAGAAAAGAACATTATATCTGTGTCCTGGATTGAATCCTATGTAAAATTAGAAAATTGAATCGTGTTCCAATATCAAATACTCAACCATGTAGAGTTCACTTAACTCTTTTCCACTATATCATTTAAGCTGCCTTGCCTCCACCATAATTATTTATTCATATGGTATTGAAAATGTATTGTTTATTGTTACAATTTTACATTTATGCTTTTGACTGTTATGATGTTAATTTCAATGGTAAAAAGGAATATTAAAATTTAAATTATGTTATTGTAAAAGAGTAAATGTAGCCTGAAAATGCAATTTACTTACGGAATAGCGATATCGATAATCGTTCAATATATCGATATATTTTCTGAGATATATATCGTTTATCGGAATTAGGTTTGCAATATATTACAATATCAACTTATCGGTATTTAATTTATTTCCTCCATCACTAACAGAGAGACAGAGAGAGGACAATAAACGTACAGAAGGACAGACAGCAATGAAACATACAGACAGCGATACAGGCAGCAAGGAAATACACAAAGAGACAGACAGCAATAAAACATACAGACAGCGATACAGGCAGCAAGGAAATACACAAAGAGACAGACAGCAATAAAACATACAGACAGCGATACAGGCAGCAAGGAAATACACAAAGAGACAGACAGCAATAAAACATACAGACAGCGATACAGGCAGCAAGGAAATACACAAAGAGACAGACAGCAATAAAACATACAGACAGCGATACAGGCAGCAAGGAAATACACAAAGAGACAGACAGCAATAAACATACAGACAGCGAGACGGGCAACAGACTTCAAGACAGGCAGCAGGCAGCGAGATAGGAAACAATAAAACATTCAGACAGCGAGACAGGCAGTAGACATCAAGATAGGCAGCAGACAGCGATACAGGCAACAATAAAACTTACAGACAGCGAGACAGGCAGCAGACATCAAGACAGGCACCGGACATCAAGACAGGGAGCAGACAGCGAGATAGGAAACAATAGAACATTCAGACAGCGAGACAGGCAGCAGACAGGGATACAGGCAACAATAAAATTTACAGACAGCGAGACAAGCAGCAGACATCAAGACAAGCATCAGATAGCGAGACAGGCAGCAATAAACCATACAGACAGCGAGAGAGGCACTAATAGAACATACATACAAGGAGATATACAAGTCTGGTCTGTTATCTGGCATTCTTTTTACATTGCCCTTCTAATTAGCTCTGAATTCATGTATAAATTCAGTCACGGTATGACTTCTAGTCCTTCCAAAATATCTTCATTTCGTATTTTATGCCATATTGTATATCCAGCTGTTTTGGTCATGAATTTTATTTCACCATCTGTTATTCTCTGGACATCCCTCTTCTGAAGCTGGAGTGCGTATCACTTGTGGAGGCATTTTCGTAAGTACAACTAATTATTCCCTTGTTTATCAAAGTAACCAGTAGAGTAGAGGTAAAGCGTCTGACTTGTGTGCAGGGAGATTTCCCTATACGAAGGTCACCTGAATTCCAATATCATCCCATAAATGCATTGCTGCCTACATTCAGAAAATAGGAGTAAGAGATACACCCGGTATATTGATATGTGAAGAACATCCTCTGTGGCTGTTGCTGTAAGTAATAATTAGTTACTATATAGGCTAGGCCTAATAATCTTAATCTTAGAGTGGTCACAGTTTTGTTTTGCTTGTGAGCCATTTATGATACAGTACTCGTATCATGCCACACAGCATTTGAAAGTAGTACCAGTATCCAGCTTTACTGCTCCAGTCACAACCGTAAACAGGCCTGAGAATTACAGGGTGTTTAAAAAATACGGGGCATAATTTCAGGTATGTATTTCCCACATGTAGACAATCAAAATAGTTCATTACAACATGTGTCCGGAAATGCTTTATTTCCGAGTTATGGCCTTCACAACGTTGAAATTCACCGGAACGTTTTTCTTTCCGCAGGTCGTTGCCGTCAAAGGAGACATTAAGAGGGCACTCTGACAGTTCATTCCGAGGCGAAGGTTACATTCAGTGTTATGTAGGCGTTAGGCTGTGCGACATGTATTCAAATCAAGAGCTGGCAGAGATACACTTCATGTACGGTAATGCGGACGGCAATGCTGCGCTGGCTCGTCGTTTGTACCAGGAGAGGTACCCACAGCGACAATGTCCAGATCGGAAGACATTTGTACGTCTCCATTACCGTCTGTGCGAGTATGGAAAATTTAACTCTCCTGGTTTGGGAAGGGGACGACCAAGATCTACAACTCCAGAAGTAAAGGCGGAGATTCTGGAGGCTGTGAACATGACTCCTTCTATCAGCACACGAAGGGTAGCGTTGCAAGTCAATGTTTCTCATACGACTGTCTGGAGACTGTTGAGAGTATCAATTGTATCCTTATCATTTGCAATGTGTACAGGCCCTGTCACCAGCAGATTACCCTGCACGAGTTAGGTTCTGTCAGTGGTTCTTGCAGCAGTGTGGTGTAAATCCGAACTTTCCTGCTTTAGTATTATTTACAGACGAAGCACAGTTCACACGAGATGGCATAACAAATTTCCACAATCAGCATGTATGGGCGTATGAAAACCCACGTGCAATTGTTCCATCTCATCACCAGGTGCGGTTCTCCCTCAACATGTGGGCCGGTATCATTGGTGATCGATTAGTTGGACCCCATGTACTTGTAAACAGACTTACGGGGCAGGCGTACACAAACTTCCTGGAAAACACCATACCTCATGTTTTAGAAGACACTCCACTGATCAATCGTCAACACATTCACTTCTTGCATGATGGCACATTTCAGTCGTACGGCTCGCCGGTACTTGGATCGAAGGTTTCCTGATCGATGGATAGGTAGAGGTGACCCAATTGCTTGGCCTTCACGCACACCTGATCTGAACCCTCTCGATTTCTACTTGTGGGGCCATTTAAAATCATTGGTTTATTCGTCTCCGGTGCCTGATTTGGAATCCCTTTGGAATCGAATTGTGGCATGTTCTGAGGACATACGCAATACTCCTGGAGTTTGGGATCGTGTTCGCAGGTCAATGAGACATCGATGCGAGGTCTGTATTCAAGCAGGAGGTGGACATTTTGAACATCTTCTGTAATGACAACGACCTGAGGAAAGAAAAACGTTCCGGTGAATTTTAATGTTGTGAAGGCCATAACTCGGAAATGAAGCATTTCCGGACACATGTTGTAATGAACTATTTTGATTGTCTACATGTGGGAAATACATACCTGGAATTATGCACCGTATTTTTGAAACACTCTGTATATGTCATTATACTACCAGTGCGCTTCGTGCGCCTCTAACTTTGAGTACGTCTCAGAGTTGGGGTGAGTTAACGCAGTCTCTTTCGTTCGTTTGAACTCATGATTATCATCACGGTAAGTTAGTCCTCAGCATTTGGATAGTTGAAAGCCACTCCTTTGACTTCGAAACACAACTATCTGCTGGAGAAAAATTTGAAGACATCATTTTCTTTGTTGAAGAAAAATTGCACTATTTTAAAAACATTTTATTTTCTGTCAATAGAAAGTACACCTAATATAACATTGTCAAGTATCAGCCTTTTTTTTCCCACTATGTTAATATGATGGTGTAGTACGTTTTTGTTTTACATAAGTTTTCATTTCATATATTGTTGCAGTGAATAACAAACCACATTTTCAAATTTTCAAAGGAGAATGATTACCTGTTGCTTGAAAAACAAAGCTTTACATATATAAAACCTTCATTCCACTTCTGCAGAAACAATGGGGACATGTTGTAAATATTTTACACAAGCATTATCTATCTCAAAATCTATATAAGTTTTATAAATTTCGTCATTCGAAATTGTCACAAATTTTACATAGAGCTAAATATCCATAATGTTTTCCAGTATTTTTTTTTCATCTTGTTTGCTACATTTTTTTTCCTGTTTCGTATTCCAATCTGCTCGTATTCAGTTTCGTCACAATATCATTGACTACATGTTATCTTCTGTCTGTAGAAAAAACACCTAATATGACACTGACAAGTATCAGTCTTATTATTTCACTATGTTTATATGATAGTGCATTACGTTTTTGTTTTACATAATTTTTCATTTCATATATTGTTGCAGCGAATAACAAACCACATTTTCAAATTTTCAAAGGAGAATGATTGCCTGGTGCTAGAAAAAACAGCCTTATATCTACAGAAACTTCGTTCCACTTCTGCAGAAACAATAGGGGCATATTTAACATATTTCACACAAGCATTATTTATCTCAAAATCTATATCATTATTACAAATTTACTAATTTGAAATTATTACAAATTTCGTCCTCGGCATACCGCTATTATTTTTTTTAAAAGACGTTGAATGTTGCCTGCTACGAATAGCAGTATTCGGTCGTGATGTAACCGATCAACTAAAGTTCACTGCTGAACGAAACACACTGAAATCCCCACCCCAACGCAATTACGTACTGGCACCTAAAGTCACAGGCGCATGAAGAGCAATGTAACGGCATACAATTCTTAGCCCTAGTCATTGTTTAATTAATAAGAAATCGTTGTTCTTTACATTCCACTATGTCAGTTTTATTAAATACACCCATAACTAAGTATTAAGTGCTTAAAATTTAAAATTAATTTTTATCGAAACTTTCTAAAATGAGGACGGTTTTAACAAAACTCAACAAACGCCATTATTTCGAAGTGCGGGTTTTGACGGATTCTGGTCAATTGTAATGAGAGGAAAATGATGCAGTGCTCATAATATCACAAAACTCAACATTTTCCGTTCAAAAGTGTGTCTCAATGTAGAGAGTTTTCACAAAACTCAACATCTCCATTTCTTAAATTTTCGCAAAACTCAACATAAGTATCTTCTAACTCAACATTTCACACTTTTATCCTCTTTCACAAGCTACAATATTTCACAACAATGTAACACATTTTCATTTTGACAACAGTGACACATTTTGAAGCTCAAATATTATAGTTTATAATATTTTGTTGTTTCCGGCGTTCATTCGGTATGAATCTGGCTGCTGTTGTAAGTGCATGTGTACGTGAGTAGTGATGAAAAATGGATAAGAATCCTGAGTATTGAAAATCCGTTCAAGATTCTGGAAGGAGCACGAATATTAGGAGCAGAGTACGTTAATCTGAAGTTATGGTTCCGCTACTGCGATCATCGCCGAGCGAACAACGCTGACGACAATCGCTCAGCGCTCAACGTCGGCTATGCGGTTTACTTTGACAGCGATCATCGCCGTCTTTGCTGTAGAGAATAATCGATTTCTAAGAATCGACAATCAGTCGATCGAGGACATCGCAGATTAATATCGATTGTCTCCAGCTGTTTAACAATGAACTTGAGAATTTACAAGTTGTTAAAATGGCTTTAAATAGGGAAAAAATAATGACTGTATTATTTCTTGAGGAAGAACAATATGATCGAAATAAATATAATGTAGCACCAATAGACAGAGACTCCAAACCAATTATATGTTTAAAACCAGACGTATAGAAGGATGTTTCAATGCGCTAATTTGTAGACATATATGCTACTTAGGCCTACTGATCAAATTAAATTCAAAGACTATTTTATACTTACCATAGAGCAGTTCAATTTTATTTTGTCTGTAACTGAAAGTGATGTCAAGAGAAATCCTACTTCATTTGTTAAAAACACATCCAGCGAGAAATTGTCTATTACTTTAAGGTAGGCCTACCGGTACCGTAAAATGATATTCCAATTATGTTAAAACAATTCATGTTTATTAAATTCTATAATTTTCAGAAATATGTAGCTTCCCTCTGTCTGCTTGTTACAAATATAATACTCGACAGGTGCAGGAGCAATATTAAGGAAACTGACCACATGGATACAGTAATTCATCCTGGATCTCTCGCATGTTATGTTGGTAAATTAATAAGTGGGGTGGGGTTACAACAGTGCATTAGAATATATAGGTACGCATTAAACGATTTTTATTCCGTATTGAAAGTACATGTGCCTGCAGACTAATACTAGGTCCGTGTTTATCAATATACAGTATGTAACTAAAGCTCACAGAAGTCAGTGAAGGGAAAGAATATTGTGCCGTCTTTGTTGTAGCTTTTCTGGAAAAATACCTGTATTTTCCGAGCGAGCAAATCATGTCAACAAAATAAATTACATTGTTCGTTATAAATTCTAGTGGTTTCAATATTCAAGCTACGGCCAAACTATTCAACTGAAATCTAATGATAAGACACACTTCATTTGAATTTTAAAATAGTCTCAAGTAGGCAAATTAATTATACCTAAATTACTGCAATCGTCGTTATTAAAGTTTGAAATTTCATGGAAGAGATTCTCTTGACACCCTATTTATACATCCCTGCTTAAAACACTCAATTCGGCATTTTTATAACCGCTGTCATTAAAAAGTTAATTTGTAATATTGTTTTTCTAATGTACCGGTACCTATTCGCATATTATCCTATCTCGAAAACAAGTTACTTTACCACCCTTCCCTATAATTTCACCAACTTCCTTCCACAACATTTATTTTTTATGGGCAACTCTATATACTTTCTAACCCATATCATACAGGCAGGATATGACTAGAAAAAAAAATAATTAAAATATCATTTATTGTTGAGAAGTTCTAAACACACGTTTTGAAGCCACATTGCTTTACCATCATTCTTTTGTTTTCTGAATGTACGACGATCATCGCTCTCAATTTTAAGTCAAATCAATCCAAAGCGATGAACGCCGACGCACATCGCTGCAGCCAGCGATGAACGTCGTGAAGAAACCAGCTGCGTATATTTACACGTAGAGCTAATCGAGTGGCGTTGTTCGCTCGGCGATGATCGTCGTAGCAGAACCATAGCTTAAGAGTAAGAAATATACAATTGCGCCTAAAAATAACGGCATTCATCCAAAATGAATTGTAATCATTAAAAACAGGAAAAAAACCTGCTGCAGGTTCTTTGTGTTTAAATGATCTATTAATATTTGAGGAGAAAAATTCTCTCCAGCGCCGGGGATCGAACCCGGGTCCTTGGTTCTACGTACCAACCGCTCTTACCATTGAGCTAAGCCGAATTCAATCTACAGCACCGGACCGAACTCTCCTCCTTCGATTTGCTAGATGTGTTGATATTAGGATTGAAAGTACAGTCAACAGACTCTATGAATGAGAGACCCATTTCAACCACACTACTGTATTTCTGAAGGAAAACTCTAATAGTTGGTAGGGAAGCAGGAGAAGTAATCTAATTGGGAGGCGATATTTAAATCTTACTTGAAATATGTTTTCGAATAACTGTGGTTCATTTAGAACATCATGAAATGAAAATTTGTTTTCAAATTAGAAACGAATCTTCATGCTCCACACAATGAGCGCGGGTGATAGAGGGTGCATGCTCCTCACTGAATAAATTCATATCCTGCCAGCACAGCGGCGGGGAGGGGCGAACCGGCGTGTTTGTGTGGCGTAACTAATTTCCCTTTCCACTCAACGTACGTAATTAGTTTATAATAGCCGCACCATTGTCATCGCGGCACGAACACACTGTGACGTCACAAGTGACGTGACAATGTTCACAAGACTTCGCTACCTGTCTCGTTTTGTCAGCACGACAATGACACTGTTTCAAGACACAGCAATATGTGGAACGTTAATAGAGGATGGAGTGAGAAGTATTTATTTACAGCAATGCTTCGCTGAAGGGAAGCTAACGAAACCTTTCTCTGTAATGTACAGCTCAGGAGTTATTCTCAGTATGCAATTACGTAAAATCTGATAAAATTAATTTTAATACCAGTGAAGGAGCTGTGACAGCACAGGCACTGCTCGATCTAGCAGGTTAAACTAAAGGTGCATCTAACTTACTCTACACGGTTCAACTTTTCTTTAAACTTTACGCATTCAATCAGTACATGCAAAATTGATACTTTATATATATATATATATATATATATATATATATATATATATATATATACTTACTTACTGACTTTTAAGGAACCCGGAGGTTCATTTCCACCCTCACATAAGCCCGCCATTGGTCCCTATCCTGAGCAAGATTAATCCAGTCTCTACCATCATATCCCTCCTCCCTCAAGCCCATTTTAATATTATCTTCCCATCTACGTCTCGGTCTCCCCAAAGGTCTTTTTCCCTCCGGCCTCCCAACTAACACTATATATGCATTTCTGGATTCGCCCATACGTGCTACATGCCCTGCACATCTCAAACGTATGGATTTAATGTTCCTAATTATGTCAGGTGAAGAATGCAATGCGTGCAGTTGTGTTGTTTAACTTTCTCCATTCTCCTGTAACTTCATTCCTCTTAGCCCCAAATAATTTCCTAAGCACTGGTGTTGTCAGAATGTTCTCTCCTTTAAAGTTCCCCATAGAAAGAACTCGAGTGGTATCAGGTCCGGAGAACGTGCAGGCCACTGTACGTGGATTGTGGCGTCGACAGTTGTGGTTTGTTTACATGTTAAGACAGCAAACACACAACACACGACGTGTACGGACGTCAATCGTCTTTCGTTTTGTGTAAGTTAATGCACAAGATGAATGGGGCACTGCAACAAACGGCACATTGTGATGTCATTCATTCTGCATTTTGTTGTTGTTATTGATTGAGAAGGTGAAATTGTGATACATTTTTGAACTCGTCTTAATGTGTGTAATCAATGTAACATGATTAAAGTGCGTAGTGCTATTTGAAAAATTGACGTCACGTGTGTTTTGTACCATAATATAGTTACATGCACCAAATCCCTACACTCATGTTAGCCTCTCGTTCTAACATAACTCTCAAAAACAGAAATTCCAATACCTATCCAAACAAAAAAGTTATAATAGGTGCACAAGATAAATGGGACATCATATAATATATAATGAAGATGACGTTCAAAACGGCACACCATGTAGACACAAAATATTATATTCTTCCCAGGTTGCATGCGTATACGCATAGAAAATTGAACCGTGTAGATGCAGCTTTAGAGTTGTAGTGTAGTGATGTTCACCACGCCCCAGCCGTGTTCAGAATTACTTCGAGGTATTTTAATTCATATTAAAAATAATATCCATGGAAGCCATTAGAAACAAGTTAATTACACTATTTTAGCCATGATTACATCTTTCGCTCTCTTTATAAATATAGTTTTACTCTGGTTATAGTGAACTAGGTTATGGTGAACATTCGGCTGTAGTAAATCGTTGGTCCCAACCCACTTACATTAACCCTAGCATTACCGAGGTTAGGAAAAAATTGCCCATCCTTTTTATTATCTACATATTTTTGTAGTAAATGAAGTTTGGCAGTTTTCAGCTCCCTCTATTCGTCTCTAACATGATGAAGTATTTATTTGAAATATAATACACTAATAATGGAAGATTTTTATATTTTAAATATAACAGACTAATAATAATTGAAGTATTTGTTGGTGGGCAGATTTTACCCACTCTTGACATTTCACGTGACCTAATTTTTTAAATCATTTTCAAGTTTGAATTCTGTGATTTTTGTCCACTGTTGTAACTGTTTTCAGTGCCATTAAAGTCATTGATTGTTTCAATTCTTCATTTTAACAGTTTCTTGCAGTGAGGAAGCTTGCGTTAGTAAATTGGTACTTTTTTATTGGCGTTTATTCAAATCTAGCTGTATTCAGGGATACAGAAAATAAATATGAGTTGTTTTGTTGATAACAGTAGGCCTACTGTTTTGGATGAAAGTGAAATTATAGTGCTATTGGAAACTGATTTTCCCGCGGAATTGGAGGAAAATAGTGGCAGTGAGAATGATAATACAAAAGTGGTTGGTGAAGGTGAATCAAGTTCCAGTTCTAGTCCTGTCTGCCAACAAGAAAGCTATTCACAATATTACCAAAACCAATTTTAAATGAAGGTCAAGGTCCATTTTAGAAAGTTTCGAGAAAAATGAATTTTAAATTTTAAGCACTTTATACTTAGTTATGTGTGTATTTAATAAAAATGACATAGTGGACTGTAAAGAACGATGATTTCTTATTAATTAAACAATGACTTTTTTCTAAAGTTGGATGGCAACAATGGAAAATACAATATAAACAAATAGTGTGTAAACTTCCAAAGTAAGAACGACAAGGTCCAAATAGAAAATTTCGAGATACACGGGATATAGCGTGTATTATAGTGAAACACCACTTTAGATTAGCAGTGACAGCGTATGCCGATGATGTTAATGTATTATTGGCTAATGAAGAAGACTCCCACAAAATGTGGGATGTTCTTCAACCTTTTACAAATGCATCTGCATTACAAATAAACACAAATAAATCTCATGATTTGCCCATTGGAGTTTGGGTCTCGAAACCGGTTTTATCTACATTACCCATTGTAAAACAAGTAAAAATATTAGGTATTTATTATCATAGGATTCCTAATGCCATGCTGTGCTTGAACTGGAAAATGGTAGTTCAGGCCATTAAAGGACTAGCTCAAAGCTATAAATGGAGGTATTTTAGTCTGTATGAACGAGTGTGGTTCGTACATACATTTATACTCTCAAAATTACGGTATGTAGCACAAGTGTTACCAATTACAGTTAGTCATGTTCGACAAATTTCTAGTGCAGTGCTGTGGTTTATTTGGAAAGGTTGTTTGTTCAAAGTGCCGCTGTCGACCTTACATCTTCCTTTAACCGCGGGTGGACTTGGACTGTGGGATATCTCGGTCAAATGTCTCTCCTTATTTCTATATAGAAATTTTATCATTGAAACTCAAAATGGAACACTCAGCAAAGCGTGGTTTTAACAAAGATGTCACAATCTCGATCTCATATGTCCTGCGGTTATTCGACAAATACCTTCCCAATTGAAATACTTCAGAATATATTACAAGAAACGAGTTATCTCCAAAATTACTATGATTCCTCGGCCTGTTCATCAAAACAAAAACTTTATACACGTTTTCAATATTACATAGCAATTATACCAATGCACATTGTTAATATTCTGCCGAAAAGTACAAATTCTACTCAAATGTGAAAAACTATTTCTCATAAAAATTCTTCCTGCTACAATTAATACAATAATATTATGCAAAATATAAAATAAAATTAGTTAAGCCAATTTTGAGTTTATCGCCATTTCGTGATTTTTATTTTGAATAGACCCATTAATTCATTTTTGAAAATTATTTTCGTTCGTGTGCATATTTGCCGAATAATTTGATACTGATACGAATATGAGACAAATAATTAAATAATGGAATTTTAAATGTAAATATAGGCTAGCTTGACAATGGAACATCATAAATTCTATGGTTATTTAACTTCCTAATTAAGTTTTCGCAAAGTCGAGATCAATTAAATCGCTTTCTCGCACCCGAAAACGATATATTCGCCCTGTTTTACCATAATTTTTAAGTGCGTTTCGGAGATAAAATTTGCAAATATAGAAGAATTGGTCGTTAAGTAATAATATTCGAGACCCGGAAAAAAAATCAGCCCAACATTTAGAGCAGGCTGTTAACAAAGAGATGGCATGTCTAAACCACTTTTCAATATCAGTGATAGTGAAAATGTGTAATTTTGTGAAAATATCCAAATAAACATTTTGCAGCATAACAGCAGTTTCTCTAATAAGAAAGTAATATGCACGTAATACCTTATTCTTTAATAATAATAAACGACTTTTAGCATCGTCCAGATAGAAGCAACAAAAACCAAATCAGATATAAATAATGGTTGGAAGTTTACCGACTCACGGATTCTCATCCTAACATTAGGGATTGTTGGGTTTTAACACTTGGAATAGTAATATGTTGTAAGTTTGTACTCCAATTATTATGGAGTTTTTTCTATAATACTCTTTCTGTCGTTTATTTTGTAACAAGAAAAGATAATTGGCAGTTTGTTTCTTCTTCAGAGACAGTTGAGTATTTATGTCTTATCATGACAGGGATGTTTAGAGTTGTTTTGCACTCAGTATCATCCCACCTCCACCAGATACTGCAACTGACTGTGAAAATATTGATGGTGATGCGATCATGATCGCTGAAGAAGCTTCTGCCATACTTTCTGATGTAGATGTAGCATTTACTAATAACTAATAACATAGAAGGTACAGTGGAAGTTATGATTCCTGAGGATGAGAATATGGCTCTCAATAATAATAATAATAATAATAATAATAATAATAATAATAATAATAATAATAATAATAATAATAATAATAATGTATGTAGTAATACGGTCTCCACAACTGATCAACTGGTTAATGATACAGATTTCAATTAAGAAATGTCGTATGCCCCTAAATGGAAAAGAATATAAACACACTGTCCTCGATATAAGATTGCCAGATACCATTTTCCCCAGAAATTAGAGTATTTTATATTGACTATTACATTCTTGCTACGTCATATTACTTTTGACCAATAAAACGGTACGAAAGGACCCCTTCAAACAATCATGGCTGCTTATCGCACAATTTTATCGCGTCCCTAGCATTTGTTTAATTTAATCGATTCCCTAGCATTTGTTTGCTTTTATCACTACCCTAGTATTTGTTTCTTTGTCTGCCAACATTTTAAACTGCACTGGTCTGGACGTCAAAAAAAAAAAAAAAAAAAAAAAAAACAGAAAATTACAAACCACTCCAGTCGATGCACAGCAGTTTCAAATATGACTCGCACTGGCATTCAAAAACAAGAATTAATAAAGATCGCTGGTCATAGCTATGAATCTTACCTGAAACCCTATTTACAAATAAATGAAGAGCACCATTCGGAAATCCTGAATAAGTTGAGGAATACACCATGCACATCAACGAGTTCCACTTCTTTTACGCACACGTCCAATATAACATCAACTGAATCACAAACCACTAAAACATTCAAATTTAAAAATTGTACTTTCGATAATTGTTTATTTTAAAATTATTCATGTTTATTTTTTATTTCATCATCCCTAATAAAAACTTTTCTAACACTTGTTTATATTATTTAGGTTATGTTATAGCTTCTGCTATATGATCTTAGGGATAGTCACTATCAGAGATTGTTTAATATTAAGATTTATTGAAAATCATTTAAAAACTTTTCTAACACTTGTTTATATTATTTAGGTTATGTTATAGCTTCTGCTATATGATATTAGGGATAGTCACTATCAGAGATTGTTTAATATTAAGAATTATTGAAAATCATCTGTCAAGTTACGTTGATTACTGGGATCCGATAATTGAAGTGTAATGCAACTGTTTTAATAAAAATGAAACTGAATCAACAAAGACTTCTTGACTAGTAACGGTCCACAGAGTTCAATGAAGATTCCATAGTTAGCACAACTGATAACAAGAAAAGAGCTAATCATTACACACTACTACTATCTAGCATAATATTTGTAATGTTGAGATGGTACAATAATACATTTGAAAACAGTTGTATTTTCGTAAGTTCAGTAATATTTTATTGTATTGGATTACTTCGTTACTTCTAATCTTAATATACTTTCTTCTAATCGTGTAATAGTCAATTAAATCCCACTCGAGTTTTGATTTTTTCTGGATAAATCAAAACTTCTAGTGAGATTACTGTTGATAATTTCTTTTGATCTTATAAACTGTAGGCTATGTAATAAAAACCAAATAAAAATGCCTATTGTTCAGGAGGAAAACTGATTAATGTCTTTGTGAAATTTAGAAGAGTTTTCTGTGCTAGGGCTAGACCCGTACAACAGAATCTAAAACAGAAGGAACAAGAGTGATAGTGGAGTATATGTAAATGTCTATGTATGAACCCAATTCATATGTATAGGACATGCTATAACTTACTAATTTTATGCAATTTTTTTTTCAAAATATTTGTATAGTCTTAATTAAATTTTCTATATTACAGGGCAATTACAAATGATTCATCACGTTTTAAGTCAAATATTTGCGAAAACTATGGATACAGTATGTTTGTGCTAATCATGAATCGACAGAAAATCTCTGGAAGTTTACTTTTCCATTGTTGTAACTCTGGTGCGTGTAGACAGAGGAAGAACAAGCATAGTTTCAAAATGGTGTCTATGCAGCAGAAAGTGTTCGCAGTTTTGAAATATGAGAAGACATTTTCCTTTGTTACGTACAGCGTGCGTTCCGGAGACAATACCCTGAAACTTCATCGCCAGGTCACTAAAGCATTCTGCGATGGCATCGTCAATTTAAGTAAACTGATACCGTGAGTAAAGGTAAAAGCAGTGGACGCCCAAGCGTTTCTAATGAAACAGTGGAGCGAGTGAGGGCGAGTTTCATTCACAGCCTCCAGAAATCAACATATTGCACCAGTTGGGAACTTGATATTCCGCAACCAACTGTATGGAAAATTTTACGAATCTGATTACAGATGAAACCGTACCGCATACAGTTACTGCAGAACGTAAAACCTGAAAACCTCGTCAAACGATATTAATTTTGTAATTCAATGCAGGCCACTATAGAGGAGAATGATGGTTTTGAGAACCTTCCCGTGTTTAGTGATGAGGCCACATATCACTTGAGTGGCAAAGTTAATCGCCATAATGTACGCAGCTGGAGTACTGAGAAACCACGTTTGACAGTGCAACGTGAAAGAGAATATGCAAAAGTAAACGTGTTTTCTGCACCGTCTAAATCAAAGATGTACGGCCACTTTCTCCACGGAGAAAATTGTGGCCGGTATGTCATTCCTCGTTATGTTGCAGCTATTGTTGTTCCCTCAAGTGACTGAGGAATCCAATAAATTCATATTCCAACTTGATGGGGAACTGAAGTGCATCGTATCTGAACACAGAACTCCCTCGCCGTTGGATTGGACGATGCGCTCAAGATGACTCAGCGTTGTTACAGTGGCCTCCGAGATCCCCCGATCTAACGGTCTGTGATTTTTTTCTCTGGGGGTGTGTAAAAGACATAGTGTACGTGCCACCACTCCAGCAACTTTGATTGAGCTCAAGGATCGCATTACAGATGCAATTACGATCATTACGAGGGATATGCTACTACGCGTATGGGACGAACTACAATATCGCATCGATGTGTATCGTGTAACGAGAGGAAGCACATTGAACACTTGTGAAGGTGTGTCCGAAACTTGGACAGTTTCTGTTTATTTTGATGTATCATACATAATTCTAAGTGTTATAAGTGTTATATTTTTCTTTATTCAGCCACTTAAAACCTGATTAATCATTTGTAATTGCCCTGTATTTGATTTAATAAGAAAAACTTCTTAAGAATTATAAAAAAGAATTTTGTGTCTTAATTGGTAAAGGGAAACATTTTGATTTTTTTTTTTTTTAATTTTAGTTAATAGAATTCTTGTTGATGTTTGCTACATTGCAATGGCTGCACGTATTAAATGCGAGTATCCAAATTGTGGAAATAGGAGTAGTCATCCCACAAAACGTTTCTTCAAAATACCGGGAGATAGTGAAATGTGACTTTTCATTTAAAATATACAGCAATGTTATCACATAAAACTAATTTGATATACTGCTAAATTTTCCCAGCCACATGCATCATTATAAATCATATGTTACCGCAAACAGCAAACAATTAATTGCAATCAAAATCTTTGTATGTTCATGTACAAAATAAAATATTGTTATTAAATAAGTCTGATACATTCTAACACAACAGATTTGGTTGGTCATGTCTAAATAATTTCAATTACACACCCCATTTCCTACAGGTAGTTTCTGGACTATCACGTTCTGAGAACGCTGATGGTATTGGCTCAAGATCTTTTCTACAAAAAAAAAAAAGGAAGGAAGAAGTCAAAATTTTAATAGATATACTTAAATTTCAAACATAAATGTAAATATGAATATAAGGGGAGGTGCAGAGAAGTATTTTCAAATTCCCGCTTTTTGTGCACGGAAGTCATTTCAAATTCCCGCCATTTTTTGTGCATGTGGCGCTACGCTTGTCGCTGGAAGAAGCTTCTTAACAGATTACACTTAATCCAGTTTATGAGCCCCTCTCTCCTATTATAGCCCTCTCGGTTGAATTGCATCTATAAATGACCGAGAAACACGCCCTTCAATAACATCATAAACGCAAAGCGGAACACATCCTGCAAGTACCAGTGAGTTGTCGTACTGCTATCACTGTCTCTATCTGCCCTCTCGAAGGGAGTGTATATTCTGCCAGTCGTCTTGCTGAAGACCTCCTGCCTCTTTTGCTTCGGGGTCATGATGTTTCCAAAGCCTTGATGTGGTAAACTTTTTTCTCAGTGGACTGCCAACTCGAGATTTTCTTAGTTAAATCTATTCTATGGAGTGCGTCGCAGGTGGCTGTGCCACAAAAAACCTTTCTTTTCGGTGGTGTCATGCATCCACGGTTATTATTATTATTATTATTATTATTATTATTATTATTATTATTATTATTATTATTATAGTCAGTGTACAGTATATCAATATCTTCTGACAAATACAATTCAACATAATACAAATTATTAAAATATATGTAAATTCAATAGCAAGAACTGATGACAATTATTCTGTTAGGTCCAAATATTGCGCTTCTCTTAAGTTCCTGTTTTCTGTCGTTTCCAGAATACCTTTCTCCCGTGTTGTCTGTAGTCCTCCCCCTTTCTTTATTTTCTTGGTATAATTCATTCACGTACTGTATCATTCTTGGAAATCTCTCTTCACCAAGGATATACTTCAGGTCTGGCCAAGGTACTATTTTTCGAGGTGGGCGGCTACCATGAAGTCGCTCTAATTTTGTTTTTCATATCTCGGCCTGAACAACCGGTTCTGTTCAAACAGAAAAGCCCAGCAACTAATGCTTCAAAATTCCAAAGCCAGGGTACTTTTAATTTTAGAAATACACCTTTGCTCTTCACTTATTTTCATTAGATGTCCTTAACAAATATGTTGCTTTGTTGAAATATCATCCACAATATTATTTTTATTCCCATTCTCTGTATTATTATATTATTTTTTATTTGATTTCATCGTGAAACTTGCTGCACGCCTCCAATAATTCATTTCCATTGCACAAAGTCTACATTTTATTTTACTAGGTTATTTTTACGACGCTTTATCAACAGCTTAAGTTATTTAGTGTCTGAATGAGATGAAGGTGATAATGACGGTGAAATGAGTCCAGGGTCCAGCACCGAAAGTTACCCAGCATTTGCTCATATTGGGTTGAGGGAAAACCCCGGAAAAAACTTCAACCAGGTAACTTGCTCCGACCGGGAATCGAACCAGGGCCACCTGGTTTCGCGGCCAGACGTGCTAGCCGTTACTCCACAGGTGTGAACCAAAGTCTACATTTTTAATTATTCCTAAGTTGTCAAGTCTCTACACCAGCCGTCGACAAATTTGTACTCACAATGACATCACTGGACACAAGCCGCAATACATAAAATGTAATATCTATGGAGGAATATAGAGCCCTCCTTTCGGACTCAAGTGGCGGACTCTCAACCCATTCATCTGACGTAGACTACACAATATTAATTTATAGATGGACAGCTTATATTTTATTTAACTTTTGTTTTTACTGTGCTATAACAATCTTGGAAAATACGTCACAAATTGCCAATCTTAATACAATTCGTAAATTTTCGTCTGCTAGTCACGAACTTTGTATAAACTTTACAAGTTTTCGTTCAGAAAACAAATGTTCAGAAATTTATTGAATGTAGAGCCAAACATAGCAATTACGTAGGATAGCGGCAGCAGATCTATGATAGGACTAGACATATTTTTCTATGAAGAGCATTTTAAATAAATCTAAGCCAGTATGGTGTTATATAGGTACAATGGCAACCTTTTATGTCCTCACTTATTTCCAACTCTCTTAATAACACGTTGGTCCACCTAGTAGACTTTTATGGTGCTATTCATAGGCATTTCGCTAGCCCGCGCTACGAGCGTGCTAAACTAGCCCCGGCTATCGACTGGTTACTTGTACAGGATTCATATCACATCATATCGTTAACACTGGTTTATGAATACGAAAAACGTTGGTTCGCTGATCATCCACCGGGAGCCCGCGCTAAGAATGTCTATGAATACAAGTTGCATTATGTTCAGATTAATTTATTTTATGTATTTTCTTTTTGCTTGGAATAACTCCTCTCCTGTTGTATTTCCTTCGAGTGTAATGACATCGAGCAAATATTCTTATACAGAGAGATCCTTCGTAAATCCGCGGGTGAACATTACCAATTCTACTGTATCAATATGTGTTTTCACCTAAAGCGAGAGATTAGACCACTGTTTATGCATCTATTATTTTATTTCTCGTTCAGCTAGTGTTCCAATATCCCTTATCATCCTTTGTATTTTTCGTGTGGATAATTTCATACTGTTAAAAACATCAGATTATTCGAGACAGATAATGTTAGCAACTTCATTTTTATTGGGTTATTTCACGACGCTGTAACAACATCTCAGGTTATTTAGCGTCTGAATGAGATGAAGGTGATAATGCCGGTGAAATGAGTCTGGGGTCCAGCACCGAAAGTTACCCAGCATTCGCTCGTATTGAGTTGAGGGAAAACCCCGGAAAACCTCATTCAGGTAACATGCCCCACCGGGATTCGAACCCGGGCCACCTGGTTTCACTGCCAGACGCGCTGACTGTTACTCCACAGGTGTGGACAGCAACTTTATTCAGATATGTTTTAATGAACTATCCTTCATTATAGCACATTGATTTTGCGATTTCCAAAGCAATAACATAACTTGCATGGAGTTTCCTTTGATTTATAGCTTGTTTCATCATATTTTAGTACCGGAACTGTATGAATTTAGTAAGTGTCTATTAGAATTTTAGAGCACAATAGGCGTCTATATTGTCACCATGTGTACAACAAATACTATTCCTCCCATTCTTAATTAAACACACTTTCCGAACAAACGTTGAAGGTTTTGAGAAAGATGCAATCTAAATAAAGTGAGGTAATCCGCCACTTATAGATTGCCTGTGTACTGGAGTTGTAGGGGAGTTGGACGTAAGGTAGGGGATGAAGCAAAGACAGTTTACTGCCCTGCCCCTGCGACGTCACTATTGCTAGTGATCACGATGATATTTTTGTCGATCCCTGCTCTACAACATAAAAAATTGTACACATTCACGTTCATCCTTCCGTAAAACGTCAAATTTCTTACCTGTTGTAGCCTCGATATGTTCCATATTTTCCTTGAAACGTTCACACACCTACGTAGGCTACATTATGTGACGGTTCACTTTATTATTATTATTATTATTATTATTATTATTATTATTATTATTATTATTATTATTATTATTATTATTATTATTATCGTTAATATTATCACCAGCATCATCGTTAGGTTCTTTAGCTATTATTAAAAATCTGTTATAGGCTTACTTGTAAGCTCAAAAAATAACTGCATCCAAGAAAGAATCGACATTATAACTGCGTAAGCAGTGCCTAAAATTATCATTTGTAATGTATCCAAGTCTGGTGCCCCAGAAACTGCTCCAAGACTTAATTAATAGTTCTGTCAACGTTTCCTAGAGACCAATGAAAATTAGTTTCACGGTAGTCATCACATTTTAAATCTATTTCTATTCTGGGATCCATATTATTTTAGAAGATTTCAGCTTCTATCTTTATTATATTTCTATCAGTTGGAAGAACTAAATTAATAATTTTGAAAATTTTCGCCTTACTGCCACAGAATATATCTAGTTTATTTTGTTATATTTCTTTGTCAGTTCGCATGAAAAGCTTCTACAGTAGACTGACAAATATGTCACAATCATAATATCTTTAGAACCTTGGAGAGACATGTGTTCAGATACTGTTTCTCCCTGCATACATTGTTTCGTCCAGCAAGATACTTATATAGCGCCAATCTAGATCACCCTGACACTACATGGTTCTAAAGTTTCTTCAGATTCTTGACGTAATCTACATACATTTTCTACATCCTTCTTGTGAATAAAGTAACCGTAATGTGAGTCTTGCGAGGCAATAATTAGATTTTTCATCTCACCCTTTAATTTTCCTTTATTTAGCAGTCTACACGAATTTTTCTTCATTTTATCACTAGAGCCCGTATGTTTGGCAAAATGCCTTTTTTGCTGGGTGGAAGTATATCATTATTTGCACAGATATAAATGTGATTTTGAGTAAATTCACAGTGACAAGACCAATTTTTCTTTTGTCTATTTTGCCTTTTTAAGGTATTTCTTACTAATAAATGCCTTTTTGTCATTTTAAAGCAATATTTCTTGTTTATTTGCAATTTTCTAATTAATTGTAATGTAATGTGTATGAAATTTAAATATTTGAAACAATGACTAACTTTAATAACAATAGTAAATAAAAGTAATTTATTTCGGTGCTTAATCTGCTAATAATCATGTTTTAGTACTATTGGTGTAATATAAATAATGATCGATAATCCACAGTTACAAGTATAATATTGTCATGTCTACACGATAACAACAATCAGCTTTATAATTTTAAATATTAAGTTCGTTCTCATAGAAGTTGTCACGTATCATTTCCAAATGTTTCCTTTCATATTTTAAAATCTTACTGTTACAATTTTGTGATACACGAGTTTATCATGGTAGGAGAAAGAAATGTGAGTGAGGAACAGTCAGTTGCTGTCGGGTGACAGAAGGCATAAGATCGGTTAGCTAGAATGCCTAAATTCAGTAAACCGTTGAAAAGTAAACTTCATGCTTACGTTAGCGAATTTGGTACCCGTGTGTTTTCATCCGATGGAACAGTTTCGATATGTAAGGTTTGTGAAAAGGCAGATAATCACGAAAAAAAAGTATTTTATAAGTTAACATGTGCCACCTACAAAGTAAATATGTGAGTTATGTTGATGTAATTTAAATTTATTGCTAAAATATATTAGGCCTATGCATTTTTTTAAATTTATAATGCCTTTTTCAAAGATTATTGTGCCTTTTTTTGTTTCATTGCCCTTTTTGCCTGCCTATTTTAACTGTTACAAATGCCTAAACATCCGGGCTCTAGTTATCACAGAGCGTCAGCTAGAAAACAGATTTAGCTCAGTTAAATGCCGCCGGTCTTTTACTGTTACAAATCGAACACGACTGCCGAGAATATAGTGTGTACATTTCCTCTGGATTGAGTGTGGCAAGGTTTTGTGTTTCATAGTATGGACAGATAACAGGTTGAAGGAACGTCAAGGTTACAGCATTAGTATACAGCTGACTATTCAGTGAAATTCAGTTTAATTGAGAGGGTCAGAGCAACAGTGGTCTAAGCTACTTTTTTAATGTAGAAAAAGCAAGTTAAAATTATATATATTATATAAGTGATATTTTTAGGGGAAAAATTAAATGCTTCCTAACAAGCTATATAATAGCGGATTGGTCTGTTCCACTTCGTAAGAAGATAGTTCACGTCAAAATCAACATTAATTTTTAGCATTGAGCAGGGTTAGCCCACTGTTGCCCTGACCCCCTCAATTCGTAGCAATGAAGGACACATTACAACGACTCTTCATTTATAGTATGTATAATACGAAGAAAGCGTACAAAAGCTCTTATATATTTTTAAGGTTATTTCCTGGCATTCAATAATCCAGAATTTAGTGAAAGACGTTAGAAAAAGATGCTAATTTTTAAATGAAAACAAATCACGGAAATCACGTTGAAACTGAAGAAAAATTGGGTAATATAGGCTCTAGTCTAGCGGTCTTACTAATAAAAACTCTATATACAGACGTTTAACTGTCTTATACTTGTACAATGAGTAGCTCGTTTATACCTCGTGTGAAAATTCCTTACTAATAATCACTACATACGTCGCGTATAACAGTACAACTGTTACACAGCGACGTCATAGTTTCGTCATTACTTCGTTACGAAAGGTAATAGAATATCTGAGGTTCTCTATTGCATCCGGTAGAGCGCTCTAGTGTGGCGTGTTAAGTATCGATAGTACAACTGGCTCTAATCGATTACCATACTATATTTTGGTTAAAGAGTACAAGCTACAGTAATATTATTCTAATTATTCTGTGCTCTTTGGTTTGTTCTTCTTTGGTTACTAGGCAATCATCATCATAAAATGACAGCCGATACGAACAGCTGTTAAAGGGGCGGCCATTTTTTCTCTATATACAACGTTAAACAAGGGGTTTCGTGTATATAACTACTGCAAAACAATTCCCATTGTATAGTTACAGGCTGTTTATACGTCCATCGCTTCTGCATGGTTTATTAGTAAAGTTTTCTGTCTCAACTCTGCATAAATCTAGTATAAAAACTATACACGGTTTATTAGTAAGACTGTAGTTCTACACGAAATTGTTCAGAAATTTTGCTTAACAGGCAAGTGTAGCATATCCAGGATATCAGCTTGGAATGCAACGAAGTTTTAAAACTAGATGCATCATAAGCAGGCACCGCATTTTCGTTCCCAAATAAGTTAGGAAAGTTATCGATTGATATATCCTGGAGTTTTAGGGTTCAAACTCTGACCCTAAATGCTTAAGTCAGGACGCTACGAGAGGTGTAACAGAGTTCGGTAAATAATAATAATAATAATAATAATAATAATAATAATAATAATAATAATAATAATAATAATAATAATGGGGCATGATAACTGCAAGTGGGATTGCTACTAAATTTAAATGGTCTGTCCCGCTACTTTTTAACCATATAAACGCACTAACTAGTTCTGTACAAAATATTAGTGCTACATATTACAGAAAATATAATTAGATCGATAATACTACTGAACTAGTATATACAATACATATTATAGGACATAATAGTAAATATGATACACATTAACTGTAAATAATCTGTATATAATATATAAATTACTTCATTTCACGACATCAACTGTTACAGTCAACAAAAACATATATTCTGAGATTATGAAATTCATATCTTTTACTATAACTGCCAGTAAAAATTTGTTTAAGCTAAGAAAATGTTCTTCCTACATCACATGATGTTACAGGTACAAAAATTGTAACAAAAATCATTATACAAATTAGCAAAATTTTCATTTTACATAATATATACAAATAATTCATTTATCAATACCTATCCCGTTGCAGTGAACGAAAACATATTCTGAGGTTATAAAATGCAAATCTTTTACGAACATCACATAACATTTGTTTAAACTAAAAGAATGTTCTTTCTACGTCATATGACGTTACAGGGGCATATTTACAATACATTACACCATTGTTATTTAATGACCCCCTGCGTACCTGCTTGCAATTGTACCCTGCTTATGCATCCACGTGACGTAATAGATGTACTAGAAGAAACTACTCGATCCGCTGTATATTTTGGCAGAAAGGAATAAAACTTATCGGAAATAATTTTTAAAGAAACTTTTGTTATGTAACATATTTCACAAAAATCAATAATAAGCGATACATTTCGATTTATTTAATTCAGGCCCCCTTATAACCCCCCTTTTAAATAATGTATTTTGAATGTGATATAGCCTAAAATCTAAGTTACAGCGAACTTAATGTATATTCCAATTTTCATATAAATCGGTTGAGCCATCATCGAGTGAAAAGGTAACAAACATCCAGACAGACAGACAGACAAACAAACAAACAAAAATTTCAAAAAAGCGATTTTCGGTTTCAGGGTGGTTAATTATATATGTTAGGACCAATTATTTTTGGAAAATCGAAAATTACCAGAAAAATTTCGGCTACAGATTTATTATTAGTACAGATATTGTGGCTAAGAGGGTTGAAGCTATTGGAGAACGTAGAAAGTTACACAACGCAGAACTGCATTGTATTCTTCATCTGACATAACTAGGAACATTAAATTCAGACGTTTTAGATGGGCAGGGCATGTAGCACGTATGGGCGAGACCAGAAATGCCCAGTGTGTGTTAGTTGGGAGGACGGAAGGAAAAATACCTTTGGGGAGACCGAGATATAGATGAGAGGATAATATTAAAGTGGATTTGAGGAAGGTGGGAATATGATGATAGAAACTGGATTAATCTTTCACAGGATAGGGACCGATAGCGGGCTTATGTGAGGGCGGCAATAAACCTCCGGGTTCCTTAAATATTATCATCATTATTATTGTCTCACATTTTTATACAGGGACATCATTTTATTTTTACTTCAATTTTTTATTGTACATGAGTTTTTGAATGTACTTCACTCCCACCCCCTCTACTAGCCTCTTAGCATATAATCCCGAATATATACGGGATTTTTATTTTTACGAAAATATAAAATCCCGAGTATATTCATGTTGTCTTTTACGAAAACATAAAATCCCGGATATATTCGTGGTTGTTTGTCATCGACTGTTCAATGTTTAAAAAGCATGAATATATTCGTTTCTTACACTTTCCTTCAAAATATACGCTGCAAGCAATTCAACCGTCTTCATCTTTGTTAGTTTCTTAGTTTGCCCACAAAATTCTCTGTTGTAGTAATTCTGGCAGTTTTCTCAGTACTGAAGTAGATTTTCTAACGATTGAACGTTTATGAAAATGGATAGTGAAGAAGAGGTTGATTCTGAGTTTAGCGGATCCGAAAGTTCGGACGAGAGTTATGACGAAAGTTCAGGAGATGAAAGTGATTCGTCCAGTTCTACTAATGACGATATTGCAAGTGCCAGGCTGTGGTGTGAAATAGATACAGCTCGGCCGCTGCCACTATCACCACCACGGTTTACTTTTATACAGGGACATCATTTTATTTTTACTTCAATTTTTATTGTACCTGAGTTTTTGAATGTACGTCACTCCCACCCCTTCTACTAATGAAGTTCAACCGTCCTCCACACAGATCCAAGACCGCATATACAGTCATAGTAGCCTTACGGTTATAGTAAACAGTACGTTCCACAAATATGTTCGCGTTTTCCAGTGACGAAAGAGCTTTCAATATTGAATCATTTTCGCACAGGTACTGTCGTCCATTTGCCTACGTCGTAACCCGGTTTCAGCCACCTACTTCTATTCGCCAGCTAGTGGCTGGGCTGTCTTAGCTCTTTTCTGAAAACATTAATTTCTGTTAGGAATTGGGCATCTACGTAATATTATACAACTTATTAAAATAACTTAAATAAAAGGGCCTCGTTAAGTAATTAACTGTCACGTAATTTCTCCTTTTCTACGACCCTACGACATAACCACTTGAACAGTAGATAGCATGTCTGAGTAATTTTATCTTTATCTGATCGGGCAGAAGTGAAGATTGAATTTACAGTAGGTAAGGTACTCTTTTATAGAGTAGGTACAGAATTATTTCAACATGAGTTACTAGTACGAAGGACGAAACTGGTAATTGGAATTAGGTACAATAGTCTATAGTGCGATAATATGCATATTAGAACTGAAGCCTGTATCGAAATGAACGGCCACCATTTTCAAAAATGTGTTTAAATATATATATTTTTGATTATATTTCAATTTAACTTCATTCTCTATATTGTACGCTAATGTGCTATAGACAGTATAATATAACTTACACTGCATAATGAATACGTCCATATGGACAGCTCAGTTCGTGAGTAAAAACACTCATTGTTAATACCGTACTGCATTTTGATTAAACAAAAAAATAATGAAAATGATCAAACTCAAAAGCGCGATATTTGCTAGTTTACGTAAATGGATGAACTACTTTTCTTCCCTCCTATACCTAGTAAAGTGATTTGTTTGTATTTTACGCCGGTATCATCGAACTCCAGTCGTGAAAGGGGGTAGCAAACGGCGTTGATCTAGAGGTATAGGCAAGTTAATATTAAAAATGTTAGTAAAAATAAAATGATGTCCCTGTAGGTAATCCTGTAATAAATGTTCCATCTAATACAGATGATGTAATGCATTTTATCCGACAGTTCATAGATGAAGATGTCGTACAAATCATTGTGACAGAGACCAACAGATACGCTAGGCAGAGTCACGCGGCAGAATGGAAGGACACAACAATAGACGAAATGTACGTATTCATTGGACTTGTATTGTTGCAGAGCATTATGAAGAAACCAAATTACCAAATGTACTGGACTAAGAACCCAAATCTTGAAACACCGATTTTCCGCCATTCCCTGCCATTCCAAAAATTTTCAATTTTGAAAAAATACCTTCATTTTTCCAACAATGCTGTCTATGATCCCGAAAATCACCCACAACCTAAACTAAACAAAGTGTGGCCTATTTTGAACTTTCTCTCTACTAAATTCAGTGGTTTGTGTACTCCAGAGAGAGAGAGAGAGAGATGTAACAACTGATGAAAGTCTAAAGTTGTATAAAGAACGGCTAGCTTGGGTCCAATTTTTGCCTCCCAAAAGAGCAAGATTCGGCATCAAGACTTTCATGCTTTGCGAATCCCAAACTGGATATGTTTGGTCCCTAGTTATATATACAGGGAAGGGGACCAAATTTGATGAAGAATTCAAAGACTTGCCTCAATCATCAAAAATTGTCCTGACACTTATGAAACCCCTTCTCAACATGGGGTATTGTCTCACTGTGGAAAATTTCTATACATCTCCTCAACTTGCGGATATTCTGGTTTCCAAAAGGACAGATATCTATGGCACTGTGCGTCCTACAAGAAAGGACATGCCTCCATATTTTCGAAGTAAGAAGCTAAAAAAGGGAGGGATTGTGACATTTCAGCGTGGTAAACTGACGGTAATGAGGTGGAAAGATAAAAGAGATGTTTGCCTCTTGTCTACAGTCCATAATTCCGAAATGCAAAGGCGAAGAGGTAGATGTAACGAGTTTGTGAAACCAGTGGCTGTCTTCGCATACAATGACACCATGGGCGGTGTTGATAAGGCAAATCAACACATTGCAAATAATCCACTGCCACGTAAGAGAGGAAAGAAATACTACAAGAAAATATTTTTTTCATCTCTTAGAGCTGGCAGTTTGGAATGCCTTCCTTCTCTTCAAAAAAACATGGTGGAAAGAAGAACGCCCTGGATTTCCGTGTGGGTGTCATTGAAAACATTTTTGCCTGTCATCGAAGAGAAGAATTTTCTCCGAAAGCTGCAGGTCGCCCATCAACCAAAGCAACACCTTTGCGGCTTATTCGACGCCACTTTCCTTCAATGATTCCCCCCACGGAGAAGAAGAAAACTCCAATAACATTGTGCGGGATGTGCAGCCGCGTGCGTGATGCTACAGGAAAGAAGACTCGCAGAGAATCGCGATACATGTGTGAGGATTGTGGTGTAGCAATGTGTGTTGTTCCTTGTTTCAGGGCCTTCCATACGGCCACAAACATATGAAGTGATTTTTGTTGCAACATTTTGCATGCGATAGGGAGTGAATCTGTTTAGAAAACATAAAATAGATTCAGAGGCAGTGAATCTGTTTAGAAAACATAAAATAGGTTGAGGTAATGCAGACCACGAATATATTCGGGTTTTTATTTTAAGAACTTTTCAAAGACAAATATTTCATAAACAAATCAATATAAATAATGATTATCCTAATTCTGATCTTTGTAATTGTAGGAATGTTCAAATGGTTAAAGAAAAAAATTTAAAAAAATTTAACATTACTTCCTCTAAAAATGTGTATGTTCAGAGGCTAGTAAACTTCCAACTGTTCTCCATAGAGAACCAAGCGTATACAGTCAAAGTCGCCTTACGGTCATAGTAAATACAAACAGTACTGAAATAGTGAGTATAGTACCTTCCAGAAATATGTTCGCGTTTTTAGTGACGAAAAACCTTTCAATATTGAATCATATTCTCGCACAGATACTGTCGTCCGTTTGCCTATGTCGCATCCCGGTTTCTCCACCCGCTTCTGCTCGTCCCTGTGTAAAGGCTAGTGGTTGGGCTGTCTTAGATCTTTTCTGAAAACAGTAATTTCTGTTAGGAATTGGACGTCAATGTAATATTATAAAACTGTTTAAAATAACTTAAATAAAAGGGTCTCGTTAATTAATTAACTGTCACGTGATTTTCACCCTTTATATGGTCCTGTGACAAAACCACTTGGACGGACAGTAGATAGCATGTCTGAGTAATTTTATCTTTTCGGATCGGGCAGAAGTAAGGATTGAATTTACAATATGTAAGGTACTCTTTTATAGAGCAGGTACAGAATTATTTCAACATGAGTTACTCGTACGAAGGACAAAACTGGTCAATGGAATTAGGTACAATAGTCTATAGTGCGATAATATGCAAAAAAGAACTGAAGCCTGTATCGAAATGAACGGCCATCATTTTCAAAATCATGTTTAAATATCCATATTATGATTATTTTTCAATTTAACTTCATTCTCTATAAGTCTATTGTATGCTAATGTGCTGTAGACAGTATAATATACACTGCATAATGAATATGTCCGAATGGATAACTCAGTTCGTAAGTAAAAACACTTATTGTTGATACAGTATTGTATTTTGTTTAAAGAAAAACCTAATGGAAATTATCAAACTCAAAATCCCGATATTTCCTACTTTACGTAAATGGATGAACTACTTTTCTTCCCTCCTATATCTACTACAGTGATTTGTTTGTATTTTACGTTAGTATCATCGAACTCCAGTCGTGGAAAGGGGGTAGGAAATTGTAATTCCGGTTCTCAACCGTTAATTCAAAGGTACAGCTAGGTTAATATTAGAAATGTTAGTAAAAATAAAATGATGTCCCTGTGCTTTGTAAGTCTAATTTATTTCGACTTACTACTGATATTTTATTATGGCGTTTTCTTTGTTCCTTTATGTTATATATTATGTCTAATTTCTACTGACTTGTTGTTTACATTGTATTATGTTTATCTGCTTAAGTTGTGTGTGTGTTTTTTTTTGTGTGTGGTGTGTTGTATTTTGTAAATTTGTAGTGATTTTTGTATCACAGTTTTACTCCTGGTTGATTGTTAGAGCAGGTCGTATGGCCTTAACTCTGCCAGGTTAAATAAACCATTATTATTATTATTATTATTATTATTATTATTATTATTATATGCGATTAATTTTGAAGTCCGAAAAGTGGCCTCGGTGGTATTTGTGAATCCGATGCTGACAGACTGGTCATCCTGGCTGAGTCCTTAAACCCTTCTTATTATCAGGATCTAGAACAGTATACCCGCCGGGACAATATTGTGTTATATGGTGTTCCCTGTACTAATAACGAATCAATGAATGAAATCGTATAGACCGTGTCTACAATTATTGGTGGAGATGGTTGTTTTGAAGATGTTAGTGTTACACACAGACTGCCGACACGCCCTGGGAAATGAGCATCGTAAACCCGTACACTAACAAGAAGACTTCACCCCAGTCTATTTTTAACTATTCAGATGTTAGACTTAATGAGGAGAAGTTGGAGAGTTGATGGAATGAAAGAAGGAAATGGGATTCCCCCCCCCCAAAATACTGTGCAACTTCTGCTCTATCCACCACAAATTCCATCACGACCTATCCGGATATTGAATCCGGGCCGCCTGGATATAGCGCTTTCATCACAGACGCGGCACCCCACTTAGAACATAAATGGTTATTGTCACTTTGATGTTTTGTCTTATCTCGTCATGTTGATTCCATGTCACAGGGTTTTAACCGAGTTTGATAGGAACATACACAAGAAAATGGATTCACTGAATATTTTTATATTTAAGCCAATAAACAGAGTTGCAACATCTTTGGACAATACGAAAACTAAGTCATGTGTAAAGTGACGTAATCTAATCGATACCAGCACCTTTTCACGACATAAAATGGCATTCACGGTGTACGTAAAGGATCGATATGAGCTCCGAATGCCACGAGTTTGACACAGTTTCCCGTTAAAACTTGTAATGACTTTATACCAATATCAATATTATTATGAAAACATCAGCAACTGTATCAGTACCATTAATGTTGCATTATTTTAACAATTATGTTACCTACGGTCATAAATTCTATTAATTCACGTGTAAAAATGAAACAGATAAACTACATTCTACCTCGCTGCAAACACCTTTCAAATAATGAAATCAATTCACACATAATGTTTTTTTTGGGGGGGGGGGGGTTGGTACAAAATGTGTAACATTAATAGGTATTAAAAACTGTAAGGAAAACTCAAAGGCAATGGATTCGCCTGTGTGTAAGCAAAATAAAAGAATATTTTCGAGTACTGAAAGTTTCTGTCATAATTTCCTATGTTGGTAATGTGTAGCAAGCCAACCTGGTAGCTCAGTTGGTAGAACAATGACTTATGACGACTTCAGACCCCGGGTTTCAATCGAGGTGATTGTAGAGTCGTATTTGTAATGGCAAGGCCAAGGTTCCTGAGAATTTTTCTCGGGGCTGTTCTATTTCCCTCCATCATTCCACTTCATTTTCCAGTTCAGTATTCATTGTCATTAAAATACAGAGCTATCCAAAAGTCGCGCACATTAAAATTATAGTGTCTATATTGAGTAGTGCAGTTGGAAAGTGCTGTCGGCTACCGCTAGATAGCATCATCGGTATTAACAACAACAAACCTAGACGTCATTGTGATGTGTATGTATACACCGTTGCTTACGAGATTATACAAGCTGGCGCATAGCACGATCGAGAGTAGGTCTCTGAGAGTCATGACAATTTCTGCCGCTAGGTTCGCCTCGCTGCTCTAAGAAATGATGAATAGTTCCATTACTAAGCATTGTGTATCGTGAAAATAGTTTGATTAATTGTGCATTACTGGTCGAGTACGAAAATTATAAATATGCCAAGCATATTACAGTCTTATTTGAGATTTATTGAAGACTTGTTAAATATCAGTATGCAGATTTTCAGCGTCATTTAATGGAATTTACAATTTTGTTTCCCGAAAGTCTGAATTTGTTGAATTAAAACTTTGCTTCCAAACTATATTGTTCATATGGTTCATTTACTTTGGCAAGTTGATTGTTTTCAGTTCCGTGTTTTTCCTTCAGATTTCGTTCCTTCTAATTTGTTATAATTTCTGAAAGTGAACTACCGTTTCTGCTACTTTCAGACATTATCATCATCATCATCATCATCATCATCATCATCATCAAAATCAAATTAATATAGTTCTTAGCTTGTCTTGCCTTACGGCAAGCAATAGCGTTATTCGAGGAAAAGAGTATGATTTACCATCATCATTTATAGTGGCGAAATATTCCACGACAATGGTTAATTATTACTGCTGAATATTGACACATACGATTTGTATTATTCAGGATACAACATACGCAGCAATGCGATTTTACTGTTGAGTGTGCCGAGTTTAGTGTAACGTACTCCCATCATCCTCCAAGCCAAATCAAATATTATTACGACATTAGGAATAATAAATAAATAAATAATAATTACTACAATTATTCGTTGTGATAAAGTACAATTATCACTGCATGGTGTACCGCAAATTTTACTTTATGTTTTCATTAAATTGACATGTCATGAGTGACGACAGAAAACAGCTCAGGGGAGCGAGATTCAGACATTACTAAAAATGAAATGGGGATCGGGGAGAGCAGATGCGCATGTGCCTATGATCGGCAAATTCTAAAAAATATTGTCCCTGAGATTCCTGAGATATTTGTTTATGTTTTGGGAAATGGTCAAATTCGAAAACCATTTCTAATCACACATATTGCAGTCTAACTTCCTAACTAATTTAATTCTAACTCCTAATTAAAAACTGTTTACACACACTAAAGGTCCCGCGCCGTGGCGTAAGGCATCCTGCCTAGGACTCGCGTTACGGAATGCGCGTTGGTTCGTGTCCTCATGGGGGAAGAAATTTTCTCATGAAATTTCGGCTAGTGTATGGGACCGGTGCCAACCCAGCATCGTGATGCACTTGGGGAGCTACGATAGGTAGCGAAATCCGGTTGCGAATGCCAGCTATAACGGCTGGGAGGATCATCGTGCTAACCACACGATACCACCATTCTGGTTGGATGATCGTCCACCTCTGCTTCGTCATGTGGGCGTGAGGCCAGCAGCCGGCTGGTCGGTCTAGGCCCTCCACGGGCTCTAGCGCCACGGATTATTATTATTATTATTATTATTATTATTATTATTATTATTATTACACACACTAAAATATCATAGCATTTGCTATTACTACCCAACTACTGCATTAATCTTGCACAGGATAGGGACCGATGGTGGCGGGCTTATGTGAGGGCGGCAATGAACCTGCGGGTTCCTTAACCCTTCGTTACTCGCGTTAAATTTCGTAACGCCAGTACTCACCTGGATTACAATGGTAATCCACATTTGTTTTTGTTTGCAGACATGGTTTAAACATTGCAATTAGATTTAAATGTTAAGAAATATATTGTTTTCAGTTATTACAGTAATGAGAATGAATATGTTACGCATAACGGAACGTAAATATAAATATTAATAATGAAACGTATTATAGTACACAAATTGCATTCAAGTGACATGTTTACATAATGTTTCCACACTGGACGTGTCTATGAGTCATAATTTATTGTTGCACCATAGTTATGAGTTAGTTCACTATCATCATAATTATGTAGGTTATCTAGAATTGTTGCTCATTCGCTGTTTGAAGGTCACCTGATATCTTAATGTAAACTCTCCCACAGGAAACGCAAGTTCACTACTGCTGACCTTTGTTACGTCATATTTGATAACTAAATACCTCACTCAGGGGTGTAGCAATGAAAAAATTCAGGGATGTAACAATCATTCACACTTCACATATAATATTTTACAGATGTTTTTGCAGTTCAGATTTAACGCACATGATAGCCTAATCTACATCTGATTCAATTATCTAAGTAGGCCTACGCATTTCTTCCATACAGTTCAAACTAATTACATGTTTAGTAAGTCAAAGAAAATAGAGGCCAGCGTCGTGAATTTCTGCTTACATCATAGGCTGAGCATAACTGTTCCAGGACATTCACAGCACATTTAGTTATATTATAAAATGATATTATTTCATGTTTCTAGCTGCCTCCCGTTTCCTCATCCATTGCCTTATCATAATGCATGGTTGATAATGCTAACAGTGTTTTTTTTCTTTGGTACATACGAAATAATTGTGCAGCGTTCATTGAATCCAAACAATGTACTGTTAACTTGCCTGTCTTAGTAGTTGTGAAATGAGGAGGGATTTCTCTTTTGTTTTCTTTCTATGTTCCTACAAGTGTAATTTTGTCATTTTCTAGAAGATCTAAACACAGAGGTATGCTCATGAAACAGTTATCGGTGGTCACATTTCTTCCTGTTCCTTTGATGGGATGAACCAGCCTCTTCACCACTGCATGTGCACTGTTACTTCGGTGAAATGGACAGTCTGGTTGAATACCAGCATAAATTTCGAAGTTATGAGTGTAATATGTTTTCACATCCACCTTAGCAAAAATTTTGATCCAACATTTTGTTGGTTTAGTAGGTATATACTCTTCATGGGACATCGTCCTCTGAATGCAACCAACTGCTCGTCTATAGTTACATATTCGCTTGGACTACAGCACTTTTGTGAGTTGTGAACAAATAACTCTAATACTTCACGTATAGCAGCCAATTCATAAATTTCTTTCCTTTCCTTTTGTCATAAATGTTATCAAAGAGTAGACATCGTAACAAAAATTAGAATCTATTGTAGGTCATTGTCAGGTAAATTGACTCTATTCCTGTGCCATTTTTATCCCATAGTTCTCTTACGTTCAGTCTTCCCGATTTCAAGGCGCCAGCAAAATACAAAATACCCAAGAGTGCCTCAATTTCAACGTCATTTGTTAATTTGCAATCTCTGTCACGTCCGTAATTACGCTTCACTTTTTCAATACAAATATTAGTACCCTTACAATTACATTGATTATTGTCTGATCAATAAAGCAGTCAAAACTCTCTGTGTGGGTCCGCGCAATTCTTGCAGCCCTTTTAGGGCTCGATAAATGAATCACTATATTTTGTGCTCGTCTTCTCCCTCGTTGAGCTACTGGTTCTTCCTGCCAAATTGTAGTCTTTTTTCTATCCGTATAGCAGTTTCCATCATTTATAGACATTAGTCTTTCATCATCACCACCACCACCGTCATCATCATCATCATTGTCTTGTTCTGAATTAGAATCGTGAACTTCATTCTAAAGATCTCCCCTGTTGCTTTCAACATCACTTTCATTTTCAATGCCATCATCCATATCTTCATCCAGCCATTTGCAAATGTTGTTTGTAGTTTCCGTACCCATTGGAGCAAACTGCGAAGAGGATGGAACGATGCCACATATTTTTTCATAAACTTACTGCATTGCATCACTTATAACCATATTAAAAACTATTTCACTTACCTGAACAAAAAACTGACGTCAGTACTCGCGTGGATTACAATGGTAATCCACTCGGAAAAATTGTGCATCACTTTATAAAACTTCGTATAACTTTCCAAAGGGTTGCGACAAATACGTCTAAACACCAGTAATGCCTCACTTAGACTGTGACGAGAAATTGCATTGACGCTCAACTACGCAGTGCTGCAGGCAGTGACGTAATAGAGGATTAAATATCAGTGGATTACTATTGTAATCCACGCGAGTACTGAAGGGTTAAAAGCCATTTGTAAGTAACAGGTTAATCAGCAGGCCTATTGGATATTTATTTCACCGCTGCAAGTTGTGCAAGAAAAATCGCACATTTGTACTAATCATGTATTGTGACTGCTTTTTGCTTTAGTAAAAATCATAACACTTCAACGTCAATATATTTTTAAAAAAGAAAGGGATAAGTTAGGCCTGCTTACAAATGATTAAATTATGGAGTCAGGGAAATGGAAGATAATGCAGTACCTTAATTCATTGGAATAATAATAATAATAATAATAATAATAATAATAAATGAATATGTGAAAAGGGTAGACTACAGTGTTCATGTAAAATATATTAAGTTTCTTTCATTATTTCCGAAAAAGGTACGGTGTATGAATTGAACAACATATTATAAACCTTAGTTTATAATATGTAATATCTTTTAATATCAAGACTGACAGCCTTTTATTGTAATATAATTGAGACGTAGAAGTTTGGAAATTACGTCTATTGTCCATGAAATTATTGTACGAAGCATTTAATAAGCAATGGTGAGTCCTTTAAATACCCCAAATGTCAATGTCATTTAAGTGTTCTGCTATGAATATTTAGTCTAGAACAGCGCTCCGAGCGGCGGAATTGGCATTACGAGGGAACCACTTCAGACTCGTATTTCAAGCGCAATGCGCCAGCTTGTATAATCTCGTAGGCAACGGTATACACTGACGCTTGCAGTAGTCCTTTGTTTATTGCTCGGCAAACATGTCGTTTTCCCAAGAACAACGAGTTTTCATTGTTGAACATTATTTTTCCAGTCGTTCTTATGCACGTGTTGTAGACGAATTTCGTAGGAATTATCCGGATGTGGGAATGCCTAACAATTCCGCCATAACGTGATTAGTCGCCCGTTTTAGAGAATGTGAATCAACGCTTCTTGACAATGTTGAACGTGATTGTTGGTTCCAGGAGGACAGTGCCACATTTCACACATCTAATGAAACCATGCAGTTTTTGTGAGCGTTTTTTTGGTGAGCCTATAATTTCTGAAGTATTATAGCCCCCACGTTCCCCCTATTTGACATCCCCAGATTTCTTCCTGTGGGTTATTATAAAGGAAGGGTATACAAAAATAGACCGCACACTCTGGAGGAACTAAAGAGGAACTTAACAACGGAGATTAACATCAGTGTACGCGTGCTCAAAAAAGTGGCCGCAAACATGGTAAAAAGAGTTCGTACATGCACTACAGAACGGGGCTGCCATTTTCAGCATTTGTTGTGAAAAATGATGTACTCATGTGAAAACTAATGTAAGTAAATATAATAAATCCATCTTTATAAATACAAGTGAACGTGTTAAGCTGTGCGCGACTTTTGGATCGCTCTGTAGTAGTATCCAAAATGGTGCCGGCGTGATGTAGTAAATTACTGCGACACGTTCAAATATGATTCATCTGAGGATGCTGTAGTACTTCAATAGGATTCCATCAGAACTGTAAATATGTGCAATCTGAATCTGCAGATGACACCAGACAGCTTAACCACGATGTCTACAAGAGCACAGCTGTTTGAATCTCAACATCCTTCTTACCATAGGTGAAGTAAGTCATAATAAACTCTCTAGGGGCAATTGTGCTTGTCTTCGGGCCACATTTCCATAACAAAAGGAAAATGTAACGAATAAAATTAGACAAATGTGGTGAAATTTCCTTACTAATGTCTGTCCAAGCGAAGAACCGTAGCCCACTAGATAAAAAATGACGTCACTGACTGATCTGCGATTGGTTGAAGCCAAAGCCAACATATGCTAAAAATATAGCACCATAAGTATTTCATTGTAACTACAATAACATTCTTGCAATAGACATATTATAATAATTCAAATCAGTGCAATGTAATTAACCATTACATAATACATACATACATACATAACATTACATTACATTACATTACATAGTGTTCTGCCAAATTGCAGGTCTTTCACTGCAAACCCAGCAATAATGTAAATACCCACAGAAAGAATGATTTTCATACGCAATCACCGAACTTATCATGCTATCAAAGGGAACTACTTAATATTTCACATTTTCTATTCCGTAGATGAATTTATGATATTTCACAGTATTGTGTAAATATTTTAATACGGTACTATTAAATGGTAAACATACTGCATTGCATAATATGTTATTGTCATTACGGTATTAATTTTGTATGTATTTCATATTTGCATTTTTATACCTTAAACGTAAGAATTAGACATGTTCATTATTCTATCCCAGCGTTTCTCAAACTACGGTCCGCGGACAATGTCTGGTCCTCGAGGTCTGCCCTTGTGGTCCTTCAAAAAAGACAGAAGAAAAAATAGAATTCAAACGAATTGCGTATCATGCTATAGCTGAAAATCTCAGAGTTTGGAAATGACACATGGCAATCGCCTTTCACTTTTTCTCCAAGCACTGACATTTTATGAATTTTATTACCCTACTCGCTTACCGAATTCTCACTCTACTCTCAGCAACAAAAGAGCGATTTAAATTTCTCGCCATCTTTTGTCTGCATGTCTGGCCCCGCACCTGTAACCCAGCCAGGGACCACCCGAATTCACAACAAAGGACCGACGTACCGAACCTTTTCATGTATTTATGCCTTTCTTAATAGTTTGCCGACACCCAGTCTGCACATTGAAATGGTCACGTATGGACCGTGCCAAATTGCATCTTTACTTGTTGAAAGTCGGGCATGTTTCTGCATTAATTTTTTTTTTATTTCTGTTTTTCCAAATGACGATATAAAAAATTTTAGACTCCGCCTACTTTAAAAACCGGGCGAATCAGATTCAGAAATTCAAATTACAATACTTTTCTAATTATACTTCTTGCAACCAATCACAAGTGACTTATAACAAGTTCTGTACATTGTTGATTCGTCGCTTGCCTGTTAGCAGTTAGTTGTTTGAAATCCTTCTTATGTGGTACACGCTAGTAGTTGTCTATGTCTCTGTTAAAAGTGCCCATTATACATCTTTTAAAAGAAAGGAAGGTGATGATGCGCTTCATTTAGGCAGTGCTAGTAGTTCAGAAGCTGTGTGAGAAGATATTCAGTGGTTATAGTGCCATTAAAGAAATATCAAGTCCTAGTGGTAGCTGTTCAAAGAAATAATACTTTCGTAAATATGACAAGAGTTATTTGGACGTTGGATTTACTTGGTGTGGCAATGACAGTGAACCAAAACCTCGGTGTGTTGTTTGTTACGAAGTGCTTTCAAACAAGTGCATGAAACTCGCGAAATTGAAACGGCACTTAGAGACGAAACACACAAGTGCAAAACGTAAACCTGTCGAATTACAGTACCAATGTGAGTACCAACATTTATTTTTTTAATAAGTTAAAGATTATCCAAACTCTAATAGACTTGAATTATTAAAAAAACGAAAATGAATTTTCTTCTATTAACATTAACTTAATCAGTTAATACTAATATACAATTAATTGAAATAAATTAATTTAATTAATTAATTCTATTTTAAAATATAAATAATCTGGTGCTAAAATATGCTACAAATAAGATAAATTTGGTTTCGAATGGAATAAGAGTGAGGTGGTCCGTGGAACTGTTCTGACTTAAAAAAGTGGTCCCCACTTCAAAAAAGTTTGAGAAACGCTGTAATTTATGCTATAAAGCAACTGTAAGAATATTAAGGAACGAATCTGTCTGTCTGTCGGTCTGTGTGTATATCCAACCGTCTGTCTGTATATCCTACTTACCTACCTACCCACCCACCCATCCACCTACCTACGTATCTACCTATCTACCTACCTACCTACCTACCTACCTACCTACCTACCTATCTATCTATCTATCTATCTATCTATCTATCTATCTATCTATCTATCTATCTATCTATCTATCTATCTATCTATCTATCTATCTATCTATCTATCTATCTATCTATCTATCTATCTATCTATCTATCTATCTATCTATCTATCTATCTATCTATCTATCTATCTATCTATCTATCTATCTATCTATCTATCTATCTATCTATCTATCTATCTATCTATCTATCTATCTATCTATCTATCTATCTATCTATCTATCTATCTATCTATCTATCTATCTATCTATCTATCTATCTATCTATCTATCTATCTATCTATCTATCTATCTATCTATCTATCTATCTATCTATCTATCTATCTATCTATCTATCTATCTATCTATCTATCTATCTATCTATCTATCTATCTATCTATCTATCTATCTATCTATCTATCTATCTATCTATCTATCTATCTATCTATCTATCTATCTATCTATCTATCTATCTATCTATCTATCTATCTATCTATCTATCTATCTATCTATCTATCTATCTATCTATCTATCTATCTATCTATCTATCTATCTATCTATCTATCTATCTATCTATCTATCTATCTATCTATCTATCTATCTATCTATCTATCTATCTATCTATCTATCTATCTATCTATCTATCTATCTATCTATCTATCTATCTATCTATCTATCTATCTATCTATCTATCTATCTATCTATCTATCTATCTATCTATCTATCTATCTATCTATCTATCTATCTATCTATCTATCTACCTATTTATCTACAATCTTTCCCATTTTCTGTCCTCCTCTTAATCTACGCATGTGATCCGCAATATTTTAATGTTTTCTATCATCTGACATCTTCTCCTGCCCCGAACTTTTCTACCGTTCACCATTCCTTCCAGTACATCTTTCAGAAGGCAGTTTCTTCTCAGCCAGTGACCCAACCAATTACTTTTTCTCTTCCTGATCAGTTTCAGCATCATTTTTTTGTTTACCCACTATTCCCAGTGCAGATTCATTTCTTATTCTGTCTGTTCATTTCACACGCTCCATCCTTCTCCATATCCACATATCGAATACTTCTAGTCGCTTCTTCTCACTTCGTAGTAATGTCCATGTTTCTGTCCCATATAATGCCACACTACACGCAAAGCACTTCACAGAAGTCCACAGCAGATGCTCCTTTTTCTATTAAAAGCTTCCTTTGCCATTGCTATCCTCCTTTTGACTTCCTGGCAGCGGCTCATGTTACTGCTTATAGTATACAACAAGCATTTGAAGCAGTCCACTTGCTCTACTGCCACATTTAGTACACGCACGTTTACCGTACCTTCTTTATTTTTCTTCCAATAACCATGGTCTTCGTCTTGTTTGCATTTATCTTCGTCCCATACGGTTTACAGCAATTAACCATTATGCTAGATTAAAAGAAACTGATTTATTTAAACATTAATATGTACTTGATCTTTTCTTTTTACCACGGCGTTGTGATACATCAGTATGCTTGGATAGATGATAGTTCTAACTCGAAATCTTCAGATCGCATTTTATGTAAAATAGCTTATTATATAGTCTACATAGAAATGTACTGTCATTGTGATAAAATAAATTTCAGAATTTTCACGGAAATAATTTTCATCATTCCGATATCGGAAACGCAGTTTCAGGCATGCCGTCTGATTTCTGAATTCTGATTTCTCCTAAATTATTAGACGAATTCTGTTCTAATTCAACACATAAGGACAATTCTCTAGGAATAATTATGGTCATAAAATACGATTTTATTAAGATTATTAAGATTAAAGATTATGGATCTTCAATTGAAATTAAAAAGACAGAAAGGTATTCTCCAATTTAAGAATCGGCAGAAGACTTTCTTCGCGATTTTTGTATTACGTAGAATAAGTTGACAAATGAGCAATAAAATTATTTTATAGACAGTCATTCCTAAAAGTAGATCATATACCGATAGGCAAGTGTGTAAAAAATTAACTGTTATTCGGTACTTAGAGTGGAAAAGTACTTTTAACACTAGTGTGAAAAGCATATTTAGCATTTTCAACTGTTTGCGCAGTTTGCCAATTGTTTCCCACGATATGGCACACAACAGAATTCTCAATAGATCAATAAACCATGGCAGACCTACATTAAAAGTGACTTGTTTCTTGTACAAAAATTAAAGATTAAAAAAATATATATTTCATTTATTAACTATATAAAACAATTCAAATTTAAATATATACATAAAAATAGGGAGCAGCCAGGTTTGAACCGGGAATCACTCAATGTGCAGCCAAAGATTCTATCATTGAATTGTATCACCATTTGATTTCACTGCGATAAAATTTCTCTATTACAGTGAGGGTGAAATATATTATTTGAGACGAATGCCTGTCTAAAAACAGTGTAGAGCACATTTGTTAAAATGAGTTTATTTTGTTCGTAGGGTTGCTTCACTCCGCCTGCGACCTTGTTTCGGAAACATCTCCACTCACAAAATAAAGTACCACTATTAACACTTGTAGCACAAATATCTATTGTTGAATTCAATTAATTATAATGTGTCAAATTACTTCCAATTGAATATTTCACAATATTTAATATTATGCAAATTCATAATTCAGCACCTTTGACTCATTTTTCAGATTATTTTATATACCTCTATGTATTTAATACGGAATTGAAGTAATTTGCGTACGCCGGGAAACAGGCTTGGTTTTGCATGATGGAGTTCAAAAAATTACGCGAGTCAACACTTTAATTTTCAGCAATAAAATTTCGCGACTTATACATTACATTACATTACAGGTGTAAGTTATTGGCTTATTTTATAATAAGCGCTGGAATTGTCGAGTGCTAAAAATAAAACACGACAATTTATTATAACTTCTTCGTAATATAAATAAAAAAAATGAATTATAAAAATTGTTTACTGCGTTGCCACGAAATAAATTTAACTGCACTGAATGGAAGTCAGGTGTATACTAATGTTCTAACTTTGACGTTCCTTCAGTCTGTGTTATCTATCCATGCTATGAAAAAGAAAAACTTACTACGCTCGATCGAGGGGAAAATTATACACTATTTTCTCGCAGTCGTGTTCGATCTATAACACTAGGAGGACAACTGCATTGATTTACCTACTACTTACTTACAAATGGCTTTTAAAGAACCTGGAGGTTCATTGCCGCCCTAACATAAGCCCGCCATCGGTCCCTATCCTCAACAAGATTAATCCAGTCTCTACCATCATATCCACCTCCCTCAAATCCATTTTTATATTGTCTTCCTATCTATGTCTCGACCTCCCCAAAGGACTTTTTCCCTTCGGCCTCTATATGCATTTCTGGATTCTCCCATATGTGCTACATGCCCTGCCCATAATATTCCTAATTATGTCAGGTGAGGAATACAATGCGTGCAGTTATACTTTGTTCAACTTTCTCCATTCTCCTGTAACTTCATTCTTCTTAACCCAAATATTTTCCTAAGCACCTTATTCTCGAACACTCTTAACATCTGTCCCCCTCAAGTTTCACAACCATACAGAACAATCGATAATATAACTGTTTTTTAAATTCAAACTTTCAGCTTTTTTGAGAGCAGACTGGACAACGGGATTTACCTGAGCTAAATCTGTTTTCTCGCCAACGTTCTGTGTATGTAATATACAGAGTAACAATACCGTGGATGCAACAAATTAAGTACTTAGGGTTCATCATTATCTCTCTCTTACCTTTCGAGATCTAGTTCAATCCCTTCGTTATAAGGCCTACAGACTGTGCAATGTGTATGAATATTTTTTGTGTACATTTTTTTAAATTTTGATGCACAATTTGTTGTAACAATAAACTGGCCCAGGGCGTACGGAGATAAAGTTAGTTTTTCATGGACCATATTAACGTGACGTCATGTTTGACGTGTGCCAAAAGTACTATCAGGGAACAATGTATCTTGTTTGTGCTGCAGTTGACGATATATTTATGATTTAAAACTAGACCTCGAAGACTGTTCACAATGCATTATAGTGATAAAGACTGATACTACGGTAACCTTTCCTACAATTTAAATTATTTATTCATTTATTTGATTAATTTTTACTGGCAGAGTTAAGGTCACAAGACCTTCTCTTTCACTCAACCAGTATAAAAATACATAGCAAATATAAATAACAACATTACAGGAAACAATGGAGTAATAATAATAATAATAATAATAATAATAATAATAATAATAATAATGACAATAATAATAATAAGTTACTGTTACTGTTACTACTACTACTACTACTACTACTACTACTGCTGCTACTACTACTACTACTACTACTACTATTATTATTATTATTATTATTATTATTATTATTATTATTATTATAGTAAGAGAAATGTAGATTTGTTTAGTTACATGTAATACTGACGGTTAAGTAATTACAATTTAATATTAAATAGATATTTAAAAAATGTTACGTTTTATTTAACGAAGCTCGCAACTACCGAAGTTATATCAACGTCGCCGGTGTGCCGGAATTTTGTCCCGCAGGAGTTCTTTTACATGCCAGTAAATCTACTGACATGAGCGTGTCACATTTAAGCACACTCAAATGTCATAGACCGGCCCGGGATCGAACCCGCAACCTCGGGCATAGACGGCCAGCGCTATACCAACTGCGCCAACCAGGCCGACAATGTTAAATAGATAATTTGGACCAAAGGAATGAATAACTTAATGCAGGAAAATAATTCATATATTAAAAATAAAAATCATATTCTAAAAAAGTAATATTTGAAGAAAGATCTTATTCTAGAGATGAAAAGCTGTCTTTTTGACAATTTGCTTTTGATAGTAGTCAATGTCTGAGAGTCCCTTTACGCTACGTACACTAGAACACGCTATTTTAATATTCACATTATCATAAAGAATGTAGACTTACATTGATCGAACATATTTACACTATTGTACACTATTTACAAAATAAGTGGGCTCTAGTATTATTAAATAAAATACCCTGCATTACAATATACAACACTGTATATAATAGTGTGAATAATGATTGATCAATGCAGGCCTGCATTCTTTATGGTAGTGTAAATAGTAAAAATAGCGTATTCTAGTGTATATAGTATAAATAATTTAAATTGTAAATATTAGTGTAATAATTGTTAAAGTGATCCATGTTTTGTTCTGACGAACTTGACCAAACAAGAGTCGCTTCCTACATGCACGCGCATCGTTCACTACGATAAAATGATCATAATACTTAATCTTGTAGCCTCGTGGAACAAACTGCAATCCCTACTGATTAGTGGTAACTATCTTCCTGCATTTTGCTTACAGAGCTGCCTCTATATAGAATTAATTTGAAATACTAAATTAAGACGAGAGAAAGCTTTGAATGAAAATCATATGACGTATTTAAGTGAACTCAGTACCGTTGTTTTCATTGGAATTAACATGTATTGGGCCACCGGCGTAGCTCAGTCGGTTGAGGATCTTGCCTGGTGATCCAGAGTTGCGCTCGAGCGTGGGTTCGATTCCCGCTTGGGTTCTTTTCGAGGCTTTCCCCAACCGTAAGGCGAATGTCAGGTAACCTATGGCGAATTCTCGGACTCATCTTGCCAAATACCATCTCGCTCTCATCAATCCTATCGACGCTAAATAACTTAGTAGTTGAAGCAGCATCTTTAAAATAATAACAAACCCAAGAAACACACACTGTCTATCACTAATTTTCATATGAAATAAATATATTTCATGCAATAATTCCTCTCAGAACAAATACCTCTATCTCGCATCACGTATTTCTTCGTATCAATCATGACGTAGATCTGCTCGTAACCCACTTTCAAGGGCGACCCAAAGCCACATATTTCCATAATTCATTCCGACATGCCAGAACCAAATCAAAGAGTGGAGAAGACGAGGGCAATTCAGACAAAGAAAACGATGAAAACTCAATACAGAATTCATGACAAAGTATGAACAATGAAAGAGTTAGATGAAAATGAAAACGCTGCAACTTTATAACTTAACGAAGTAAACAGTGGCTATTTCTCGCACAAATTTCATTTATGGCAATTGAAACTGATAAACGCTCAGATGTGTAAAGTGTGGGCTACATACATGGAGTTAAGCGAGGGGTTAACTTTAAAAACCTGACATGTCCATTTTTAAAAAATACACTTTCGATGCCAAAAACTTACATCTCTGCAAAAAAACAAATTATTTTCTGTGTGCCTACTGATGACATGATCGCCAAACATCTGCGTAATTAACTGTTTTGCAGGGATAAAGATGTGGGGTGGAGCGCCACCTTACATGAAGATTATTTTTTTCCATATCGCGATTTCTCAGTCTAGGGATGACGAAGTTCTATAACATGCAGTAGTAGCGCTCCCCATTTACTGTAACAGTCTGTCTTATTCCATTATTGTCCACACCTGTGGAGTAACGGTTAGCGCGTCTAGCCGGGAAACCAGGTGGCCCGGGTTCGATTTCCGGTCGGGGCAAGTTACCTGGTTGAGGTTTTTTCGGGGTTTTCCCTCAACCCAATATGAGTAAATGCTGAGTAGCTTTCGGTACTGGACCCCGGACTCATTTCATCGGCATTATCACCTTCTTCTCATTCAGAAGCTATATAACCTCAGATGTTGATAAAGCGTCGTAAAATAACCTACTAAAAATTAATGGTGAATTTAACACGCGTAATGGAGGTTCGTTTTCCTACCAAAGTCATCAGTACGCACTTTCCAACAATGTGGCCTCCGCGATCTCCAGATTTCAATCCGGACGACTTTTGTTTGTGGGGTTACCTTAAAGAACGAGTTTTCCTGACATATCTAACAATCCTACTACAACTTAAAGATGCCATCTCGCAAGAAATTGCAAACATTCCAAGACATCTGCAAAATGCTGTGCATGGTGTCGCAGATAGACTGCTGTACGTTGAACAAGAGGACGGCGGACATCTTCCCAATGTTTTGTAAACCCCGTTGTTTGCCCAACACTCTGATTTTTTGTTTTTTCCCCTATCTCAAATATTATAATATTTATAGCGGTTTAATGTTTGAACTGATTTTGAAATACCCTATACTACAGAATTTTTTTTGCTATAGATTCTTATAAAATTTAACCATAGAAAAAATCCATTTATTACAGAGACACATATTTGTAGCATTTTCTGAAAATGAACATGACAGGTTGTGAAAGTTTGCTCCTCAAGTGTGCTATCAAATTTAGCCCGATGTATATTAACTACTTTTGGAAAAATAAAATATACACTGGAGAGAAAAGTGTGGCTTATAAAGATGAAAGAGGCGGCCGGTAGCGAAGCAATCTGCAAGGAAGAACAAACATGTGCATGACAGCTTGCGGACTATTTGTAACCTCGAACACTACACATACCTGCATTGGTACAATAGCTTTCATCGGATCCCGCCTTTCCCATCCGTCAACAAACAGATAAACAACGCACACAGAACTCCGTGCTGCTATGCAACGTGGGGCTTCAAGCCAGCACCTTTAGTCTTCACTTCTTCAGTGAATTTTTGCCAACAGAAGAGAGGAGTTTATCAACATGTACGTCTTTAACAACTGCTTAATGTTATTCACCTCTTGAACTGGTCCCATGATCAACTCCTATTCCTATTCCAACTCGTTTAATAGACAAGCCACATAGATCAAAATTATCATGCAAATACATAAATGATTCGTGAATTGCAGAAACCCTACATGTTCATTTAAGTAAGTTTTCAAGAGGCACAAAAAACTGATTAACTTCAAAAGCGATTGGTATTTTGAAATGACATTTTTATTAATGAATAATAATAATAATAATAATAATAATAATAATAATAATAATAATAATAATAATAATAGTAGTAGTAGTAGTAGTAGTAGTAATACCTAGTGTTGACATACATGCTGTAGGATTTCTTCCTTCAGTATTTTATGAGTAAAAAATCTCAATATCCTGGCTTTGTAGGCTTTTTGCAATTCATGACTGGTAACAATGATTTTATTTCTTTAAAACTCCACACCTGTGGAGTAACGGTTAGCGCGTCTAGCCGCGAAATGAGGTGGTCCGGGTTCGATTTCGGGTCGGGGAAAGTTACCTGGTTGTGCTTTTTTCCGGGGCTTTCCCTCAACCCAATATGATCAAATGCTGGGTAACTTTCGGTGTTGGACCCCGGACTCATTTCACCGACATTATCACCTTCATCTCATTCAGACGCTAAATAACCTAAGCTCTTGATGAAGCGTCGTAAAATAACCTACTGAAATAAAAATAAAAATGTTAACAGTTAAGATGTTCCTTGAAATAGCAACTTAACGCACGTTACGTTGTTGTCCCGTTTCCAACACATATTGAATCCTTAACACACATCTCTCTCCTAACAAATGTTATTATTTCCCTACAACAAACACAGCGCCCTCTAGAAACTTTTGAATGTCATTCTGCTCAATGTTCTTAATACCAGAATATCTCAAATACAAGATTTTGCAATAAAATTCTTCGCCTAGACAACGCCTCAATTTTAGGTGAAGAAAAGGTAGAGAGAGTTTTTTTTTTTCATATTCTAAACAATTTTAAATGTAGGTATATTTAAGAAAAAAAACACACACACACAAAGACATGCAGAAATGGAAAATTATGTGAAAGGTACATTTGATCCCTCAAACTCCTTCAAATGTATAACAAAAACAAAGGAAAGCATACTAAAATATTCTTTGGTTTCTAAAAATTTCCACATGTCCTAGACTTGTCTTCCTGTAATTAACTGTAACTCACTGCCGCAGTGAACTGTACAGCAAGTGACGGACATACAGGGTTTCTGCATCACTTGAAAGGCCTTTGTATGAATATTACAAACGTATAAGAAGCTGTATTTGAAAAAAAAAAAAATTGTGAGTTTTTGGGTTTCTGCATTTCAGGTTAAAATGTAGAATTCACAAATATACACACTCTTCGGAAAATACAGTCCAAGAACAGTACTGCAATTTTTGAGGCGGCACGCGTTTGTTCGCGATTATATGTTCGGTGCACAAGGCAGATGTTACATAGGGTTTTTCTCGCGGTACTACCGCTTATAAATATTTTTGTTGGTTATTTAACGACGCTGTATAAACTACTAGGTTATTTAGCGTCGATGAGTTTGGTGATAGCGAGACGGTATTTGGCGAGACGAGGCCGAGGATTCGCCATACATTTCCTGGCATTCACCTTACGGTTGGGGAAAATCTCGAAAAAAAAAACATATAGGTAATCAACCCAAGCGGGGATCGAACCCGCGTCCGAGCACAACTTCAGACCGGCAGGCAAACGCCTTAACCGACTGAGCCACGTCCAGCACTCTCCATCATCTCGTCCTTATTTCACACATCATCTCTTGCATTCACGAATGCTACCCAGGCCACCTGTCGAACTTAGACTATATGGCGCATAACAGTGAAACACACTGCGAAGAAGAGTGGCATAAGCGAGACTGCTGCAAAAAAATTATGCTTGTGGTACTGCAAAGGAAGATTTAATGTGTGAAATAGGGAATGAGTTGAGGGAAAAGAAAAGGGGAGGTAAGGAGAATAAAATAGGGGAAGAAGAATTAGGAAATACACATTCACTGAGTGTTGAGATACTGTAAATGAAAAAAAGAAGATACTTCTAGGAAGAAAGACAGAGACAGAAATAAGCTAGATATTAACAGTTAGAAAGCTTAGACCTAAAAACAGCTAAAAATTTGCAAAGTGAAATTTTAGAGGTGTTACATTCGATTGAAAATTAGGGCAGCGACCAGAAAGTGTAACTAACGTGGAACTGCAAAAAGATCGGGAAGTAATTAGTTAAGTTTTAACGGGGAGATGAAGAGAATAAACAAATGAGAATAAAAATAGTAAAGGTAATACCTGGTAAGGTTTATGTTGTCTCAGTACCAATAAAAACAAGTCCCTTCAAATGAGAGTGGAGATTATAGGAGGGTTGTAAATTTTCAGGATTCCTTTCAAAATCTTGTTATTTTACAGTCTACCGGAACTCAGTTTCTTGAAAGACAAGCTCAGTGACGGAACTATACAGTACGAAGAGAGATATTTTGTTACTTTATTTTGCGCTACAGAATGTATCAACTAGTCCTTTCCGCCACTGGCATCGCTTCACTCCCCCCATCGCAATAACAACACAGACGAGGGTAAGACATATCTCCTTTCTCTCTCTTTTCACAGTGAGATAAGATTCATCACACAGACTTATAGTTACAGTGTGCTAGAAATACTGAGAATAACACTGGGTTTAGCTGTTAATCATTGATATTTTCAATTATGAGAATTTACACTTATTCTACATAATCATTTTCCCTGGCACATTTTTAACTGCCCTATTGAAACTAGCAGAACTATTAATTCAAAGTTTGTAAATTTTTTATACCTTTGCTTCTGACTTATCCCGTTGTAGAAAAGTTCGCTTACACGATCATAAAATCGTAGGTCAGATATCTTTGAACGTCAGTGCTACGTACCAAATAACAGAATTGGGTCATCACATTTCTTAGATGCTGAAAATGTTTCCATTTTCTCTTGATCATATTTCATGAATGTCTTTAATTTTAGTAATTTTGTAGCTCGTCTCAGAACGGCCGCTAACTTCTTAAATATCGTGACTCAGCTATAAGGTGTCATCTGTCGATTTTGCCATGTGAACACAAGGTTCTAACTAAGTCCTACCAGAGAGCACTTTCAGCCCTACGAAAGCGTAGTACGCCTCGTCAGACTGATGCCATCTATACGCCAATCACAATACTACATCACGCCGACACTGTTTTGGTTAATGGTATTCTAATGAGTCCACTCTTGTGGAGTAACGATTAGCGCGTCTGGCCGCGAAACCAGGTGGCCCGGGTTCGATTCCCGGTTAGGGCAAGTTATCTAGTTGAGGTTTTTTCGTGGTTTTCTCTCAACCCAATGTGAGCAAATGCTGGGTAACTATCGGTGCTGGACCGCGGACTCATTTCACCGGCATTATCACCTTCATCTCATTCAGACGCTAAATAACCTAAGATGTTGATAAAGCGTCGTAAAATAACCTACTAAAATTAAAAAAAAAAATATTCTAATGACGATGAATATTGAACTCAGGCCTATTTCACAAAGGTATGGTACTGTACATTACAAATTACTGGTAGAAGTTGTCCTAAGATGTTGCTAAAGCGTCGTAATATAACCTACTAAAATAAAAAAATATATATTCTAATGACGATGAATATTGAACTGAGGCCTATTTCACAAAGGTATGGTGTTGTAGTGTACATTAAAAATTACTGATGAAAGTTGTAAAGTATGGAGTTATAACTTTCGTTCCACGAAAGAATTGAAATGTTTGTATATTATTAATGAATCGCCACAAGTGAAATCATATCAATAAACCTACAACATCATAACATGAAACAGCTGTTTATCTTCATATTTCACTCGTATGTGTGTTTCCTTAATCGTAATGTCGTATTTTAAGGTAGGTTAATGTAGGTTACAGCAAAGATTCGTTGTACCGGTACTATAATATTTGTATGCATTTCGGAATCCTGCGATGTTATTTATTTTAGTTTGTTTTTCTGATAATGAAAAATTACTTCCTCATTATTATCATCATCATATTCTTCCGCGAACCCCTCACAATGCTTCTCGATAGTTTCCCATATTAACCTACAGATGTCGCTAATAACGATCTTCACCCGCCAGACTGAACTGTTACGAAATTTCTAACACTGAAAAATTATTAAAATGGTGTCAAAGGAGACGAAGTTGTTTCTTTTCAAGGAAAGAGAAGCTTATTTATCAAAACATATTGTAATATTATGAAACATATTTAAAAGCACTAGTACATGTATAGTCTCCTTTCATTATCAGAGAATATTTATTTGACAATTCACTGGTAAGTTACATGTACTAGTACATTTGTGGAACAAAATCATGAAATTTCACTGTTAATTTTGTAAGTATGGAGCAGTGAAGTACAACTGTAGAATACTCTTTTGTGGAAAAGAAAATAATTGTAGTGTTTGTACTACTTATCAGAGAATTTACTTACAATGTACAGCAGTGGCAAAAAAAAACCGGACCGACCCTTGTAGCTGATTTAAGAGCCTTGTTCACTCCAGAGCACGATAGACTGGTAACAAAGGCTTTCGTGGTTCGAATCCTGTCTGGGAAGGAAATTTTTTTGTTGCCTATTCAAATTTATTCTCAATACTTTTCGATTGCAGCGATATTTTACTACTTTATTATTATTCCCAAAACATGAATTTTACCAGCAATTGAAAATTATTGTGTAAATTTGAATAAGGAACAAAAAATTTCCCTTCGAAGGCAGGATTCGAACCACGAAAATCTTAGTTACCAGTCTATCGTGCTCTGGAGTGAACAAGGCTCTGAAATCAGCTACAAGGGTCGGTCCGGTTTTTTGTGCCACTACTGTACAATACCATACCTTTGTGGAGTAGGCCGCAGGAAAGTCAAAGTGGAATGTATGTATGTATGTATGTATGTATGTATGTATGTATGTATGTATGTATGTATGTATGTATGTATGTATGTATGTATGTATGTATGTATGTATGTATGTATGTATGTATGTATGTATGTATGTATGTATGTATGTATGTATGTATGTATGTATGTATGTATGTATGTGTATGTATGTACGTATGTATGTATGTAACACTACGATTGGATATACACCCCCGGTAGCAGTGGCATATAATATACAATAATACCATTATAATACAATAATTATTACAGCAATAAAAAATAAAATAAACGTAAATTTACTTCTAACTATAAATAGATGCAATAAAGCTAGGACTATAAATAAAAACTATGCTATAATAACGCCTACAATATGCAAAAGTAAACCTAACCTATTTCACCCAACTATTACCAATTTAAGTAATTACATATCACCGTAATTAATTACATATCAACTTAATTACATATCATCTTGATTAATTACATACCAACTTAATTAATTATGACACAACTTAGTTAATTACACTGCTCCTACAAATTACATTGTCAGTCTAATCTTTTCAACCTTTCCTTAAATGTATTGATTTTGAGAGGACCACCCTGAAAGATTGCCGCAGGTAAGCTGTTCCAGTCTACTATTGTACGGTTAACAAAGGAAAATTTTGCCACGTCCGTTCTTTGTTTTCTACATTTAAACTTCCCAATAAGATCAGCCCCGCCTAAGTATGAAGGTGTTACTAATCTAGCATTGATATCGGTCCATGCTTTGTGTCCAATTTGTGCCTTAAACAATGCGGTGAGTCTGGTTTTTCGTCGCCTTGATTTGAGAAGTTCCCACCCTAAATCTTTTACTATCTCTTCACCATGTCCCTTTCCCATTTTGACATATTTTGCTGCCTTGCGTTGGACCTTTTCTATTGAATCGAATGATGGAGAAGAACGCAAGAAACCCAAATAAAAACCTAATGAATCTTCGCCTTTTCCAACAAAAACACGACTCCGTGTTCCAGCTCGGGTTTTCAGTCACCTGTGCTCTGCCAACTGAGCTACTAAAGGCAGTCATGTGTCACTTTGATGACAATTTTGTCCGCTTCACTGCTTCGCCATTTTCCTCTTCTTTCTTTGATTGCTCCTCAACAAATGGTAGTGTGTTCTGTCCTAAACAAAATGTTGGTGAACAAAGGGGCCTTGAGGAAATTTTCTGGGAGTATTTTATTTCACTACGACGCCTTTATCATATCACACTTATCCACTCTGAATAGCCTTCACATTTTTAAAAGGGTCGTTACTATAAAATAAGTGGCTACCTCTCTAGAAACAAATTATCTCTCTCTTCTTGTGCTAATTATCCTTCTCATTTTACTACATCTCCTGAGGCCTGCTTCTTGTTTATGAAACGCTGAGTAAGCACTCAAGTTCTGGTCGTCTCAGACGTGTTAAATTTATGTGCAAAATAAATAGCCTTTAATTTCTTTTACGAGCCATAAATCTATAATATACGCCACTAGAATTTCCATTTCATCCGAATGAAGCTGTGCTATGAACTCCTACCGGCATCAAACGGAATTCAATTTGGGAACCAAAGAAAAATTAACCATTACAGTAAGGATAAACCGACAACAAATTACTAACATGTGCCTCATTATTAAACACTCCATTAACTGTACACTCAATAGAGTGACCGTGTTCTTCCTTGATCGTGTCCACAGCGAGAAGCAGCAGCAGCAGTCTTTTATATTGCTCTTCTTGAACCCGGCGTCATAAAGTAAATAACCACGTCATTCAATTCAGAATAAAGAGGTCACTGGATTTAATTATATAAACCATAAATGCATGGGATCAATTCCTTTTATGCCGGTTCAGTAACCCTACAACATGACATGACACGACACGTCCTAACTAGACCCAGTAGGCCTATGCCTGTGTTTGACAGCAGTTACATTAAAAGAAGTTATAGTAAATTTTTCAGGGCCCGTAGCGCCAAGTCTAGCCTCTGTTGAATTCCCTGTATCTGAGAAATAAGGTATTCCTCTTCATGCTATGGGATCAATATCGCATGATATTCAACAGAAACAGGAGTAAAGCAATAGACTATTACAAGCCTACATATTCATGCCAATAGCAATCCTCTTACACTGCTTATAATCTCTCTTTATGACTTCCCAAGAAGAACAAAGCAGCGTAGTTCCAAATAATCTGCGATGATGTGCGAGTATATCTGGAGCTCATTAGCAGCAACTCGTTACAGGAAGGATTGCAAATCCTTGTACACAATGTGATATGTCATATCTAGGGCCGTGACATCGATATATTTGTATTAGTTTGAGGTCGATTGAAGCTGAACACACTACGCGGACGTGTTTCAAGTACAGGCAGCCGAAGCGAATTTGACACACGCCTAAGCAAGCACTTTCTCTGTTTTGTATACGAATATTGCGTATTATAAAATCAAGACAATACAATCATTGTATATAAAGGTAAAAGTCATACAGATGTTTAACCCTAGGATGCATGGCGGGGGTCTTTGAGGCCTTTCATCAATTTTATACTCTCTTAAAAGTGTTAAAATATTATGAAATTGCACCAAACTTCATGTAATCTTCTAAAATATATCTAAGAACATGTTGTATGATCAATTAAGGAGATACATTAAAATAATCTGTTTAAAATTAATTTTTGTTAATGCTACACGTATAATGCACAGCGGGGGCCTCTCCGGCCTGTCCTGCTTTATTCATTATACAGCTATACAATTTTATGTTTTACTGCTAATATGTGAATGTTGACACTTCTGACATTTGTATCCTAGTGGCATTGCTGCAACATTTTAATTTTATAACCATTTTTGGATTTAACATTGGCAGAGTAAGCTGCTGTTCTCAGTTCTGTGAAATGCAAGTATTTTTATTATTCTAATTGTGTTTTTGTGTCTTACTAATAGAAATAATATCCACCGCTGTAGTCTCGTGGTAATGTGTTCTCTCCCGAACCCATCGGGCCGGGGTTCGATTCCCCCCTTGAGACGAGTTGCCTGTGTGAGGTTTTTCGGGGGTTTTCCCTCACTCCTATGGATGAATACCAGGTAACTTTATCAGGCGTATGGAACTCCACTCATTCTCGCCACTTCCTTTCCCCCTCCTCATCATCCTTTCCTTATCATTCCGGTTGTCTTTCTTGGCCTTCAGATCACTCCTGCGGCGGCCCTTCGATACTCCTTGCGCTCTCGGCCGGCCTCCATGGATATATCAAAGAACGGTATTTGGTGATCCAGCAAAGGAACCCACTCCCTTCCCGTCGCGACGGGAGGGGTGGCCTACACCTCAGACCGTTGGCCAGACGGGACGGGTGGCATACACTTCAGACCGTTTGAGGAAGGAATGTGGTGGAGTCTGTTGTGGTAGAATGGTACACGGACTTAGGCTTCGGCCACAGTGCAAGCGGCTGGCGGCGCGGCGCGTTGAGTGGCGGCGTGGATGAATCACAAACGCGTGTTAGCAAATGCAGCTGGCCATAGTGTGAGCGGAGCGGCATTTTGGAGGGGAAGTTGGTTCAAGGACAACGCTACACGCCGCTGGCCGCTCGCTCTTGTTTGAGATTTTAGCGGCGCCGCTCACAATTGCAAGTATGAATTGTCAAGAAATGAGAAAGAAGTTATCATTTAAGAAGTGAAAACCCGAATATTCCTGTGGAATAATTGGGAGAAGAACTTCAAAAACCTCTCCATGACGAGGAATATGTAGAAAGACATTTTACTGAACGCGAATAATATTTTTATAATATGCCGTGTGATGATGATGATTATTATTATTATTACTATTATTATTATTATTATTATTATTATTATTATTATTATTATTATTAATCATACTTCGTAGAATATTGTTGGGATAAACACTCAGTGCTGCGTACAATATTAAACATATTCCAACTCCGAAATAAAGGTACAATTATGTGATTTAAATATTTCTGTTGTTACGATTAACGGTCGTTAAAGCAAAGAAATACCGATAGGATTAAAACTATTATTATTTACGATCTCATACAATAAATTGGCACTTCTGTTATGAAAAAACACAATCTATTAAGTACAAATTATAAAGTTATATTAACATCTGCGACTGATTGAAATAATCAATGAAGTTATCCTTATTTGTCTATCAAATTCACTGCAACTATTATTCCTGCGATCTGAGTTCTAATGAGTTTGCACATCATCAGTTCCCTAATTTGTAAAGTCGTTTCATGATAATGCAGATCATTCTTCGTCGCAATCTTTTCTCAAATGGAAGATTATAATATGTGCTGGCTCTTTTCACATTTGTGTCCATATTTCTATCGTGAATCACCACTTAGCACGCAATATTCAGAAAGCACATTCCACGTATTATTTTTCGAACACTAGATAAACGTTGATTAAAATTTTCCCTTCTAGGCGTTAGTTCTCTCACTAGATATTGCCTCATAAGATAAAGTTTTAGAGGATAGGCTTCATCTCCAATAAGTACAAATGATACCTTTACAATTGAGTTCGATAGTTCAGGCACATTGAACCTGTTGGTCTCCAACAAATTGAAAAGTGTAAAGTTGTGAAAATGCCTCCACCACTGTGTTTTCCTCTTCCCACCAAATCAATGGTTAAAATGTTTAGTCTGCGCCAGCAATACTCTGTAGCAATACTACGTAAATTAAAATATCTGGAACTGAATTTATCAGGACCCTTTACCTGACCATGCTTTTCGTCGTTTGTTACGAAGCAATTAGGGAACCACAACGTTCGTAGTAATCACCGACTACTTCGTTTAATTATTCTTTATTTGGTTATGGTATAAATTCTTTAATCGATTCATTTTAGATTACCTCACACGTTTGTCTTGCCATTACAATTGCTGTAAATTTTCCTACCCTGAAGGAAAATGCCAGTAATCGCAATGATGTCCCTGTGGTTATAAACCTACAAGAAAGAGTAATGTTAGAAATTTACCTTAAATTTTGTTCATTTTAACGTAGTAGAAGACTTAATATTAGAATATATTAATATTTAAGTCACTAATTCATTAAATATTCATTATTGCATTCTATTTCAGAAGACGTGGCAAAAATAAGCCGTAGAATTTAAAAGATAAATTTGAGAAGGAACTCCAGAAGCTCCCAAAGATACGAAGCGGTTCCGAAGCTCTTGAATCGCTACATAGTTATGGACGTTTTTCGACCTGACGATGTTTATGAAGGACGTCGTCCTTTCTGATAGGACTGTACGAAATCTTTCCTTCCAGGAGATCCCATCGACTCCAAACAGTCCTGATTTGGGAGAAAGTAAAGACAATTATCAGCGATGATAACGTATCACTTCAGACGAATATGTCTTCGAATGCCTCAACACCAAAGACAAGGGCTCGATTATAAATCTAAATTATTTAAATATATATCACTTATATAAAAATATATTTATGTTAAATCTATTTATCAATAATTGGTTATTTAAAATAGGACTTTATATATATGTATATATACACACAATAATATAAAAAAATGATTGATGCTGGAACTAGAGTAGTTCGATATCCTGTTAATAAAGCAACGGCAAGAGAGCATATTTTCAGTGATACGGAGCACAATTTTTAATGTCTCTTTTGCCACATATGAAAAGTAATAATTAGGCCTATAAGTGCAGTGGAAAAATTAAAATTGCATAGCACACAATTGTAAGAAGTTTTAAATGCAATAAATCAAAATGAAAAAAATGAAAAATGTTGAAAACTGCTCATTTCTAATGTTAAATTTTCGTAAGTATAAACATGTGTTTTTTTTTTTGCCTTGTAAGATGCAGCCCATGCTATTATTCGTAATGAATGAGACTTAATTCCATCAACACAAAAATTTAAGGATTCGTAGGACTATTCTCATTTAATTTAATTTATATGCAGTATAGCCTACCTGCATCATTGTTCGAAGAATGCATGATCCTGTGTCTTTAACTTAAAATAATTGTATCTTAATATAATGATTAGCCATTGTGCAATAGTGATAAATCTCCGAAATTTGATGGCTTGCTTCTGTAGTCGCTCCTTATTTTTATTTAGAAAATAGTCGAAAGTTGTAATAGGCATGCGAGTATACTTAAAATATCTATTTGGAAATGTCCCTAATTCTCCATACAAACTATGAAAGTCTCAGAGGTTCACATCTCTTATTAAATGGATGAACATAAAATTCTCTTCCATTCCTATTTTAAGCTGTTCGTTCTAGATAAGAATTGCCTAAAAGCAAACACTGCCATGATCTCATCTCCACACCGCGCCGAGCCGCGTCGTTCACCAATTCTGCGCTACATGGCCACACCAACGCTCTTTCCTCCCCACTCCTCAATTTTTCGAGAGCGGTACCGCGCCGCTCGACGCTTCCACTGTGGCCGCAGCCTTGAGGGATGACGGGACTGGTCGTTGGGGTGTTAGGGCTTAGGTCGGTTCGGCGTGGGTGCGGTCGTTGGGCTGCAACTCATTCCAGGGGCGCACAATAGGTCTCAGTTCGCGGTGTATAGGGATGTTCTCCTCCCGGCCTCATAGAGAGATAAAAATATAAATCATGAAAATGTTTATTCTTACTTCTATTTACACATTTATTTCTAAACTTAGAAAGTTTTATTCTTTTGTATAGAGTATGGCATCAACTAGTGTTTCTAAAAAAAAGGCCTACTTCAAGTACTACAATAAACACAGATAATTCTAATTCTTCAACCGCAATTTCTGAATGGTTGAATGAATCTAGCAAAGCTTCAGAGAATGAACCTGAATACAGGTCTATATCAGATAGTTCAGAATACATAGTACATAAGTAGTGATGAAGCATCTGACATCAATACTCCCTGCCTGCAAACATTCTGATCGGAAGTGATGGAACTCAGTGGAGTAAAACACTACCACCTTCTAACCGGGTGCTACTCATAATATTACAAAAATTTCTCCAGGTGTCGTAAGAGGAATATTCGTCAATACCGAAGCATGGATGGAGTTACTTCATCACAACTAATATTGTAGCCTATTGTATACTGTAGAAAACTGGAAGGACGACGTTTAGCAGTCATAAGAAACAAACTTTGTGCGATGTTACAACCTTGAACTTATAAGACCACATATGAAGCACAGTGTCAACAATCCAAACTTGAACATGAATGTCCTTCAAGCATTTGCTCGGTGTGGAGTCAAACGGCCCCAGGAAGCGGATATGGATTTCATCCAAGATTAATGCCAAAAGGAAGATGCTTCTTGTGCCTTCGAGATTTAGGAAGAAAAATTGTTCAGTGTTGTTCAAAATGTTCTAAGAATGTGTGCAATGAGCATAGTGTTATTGTTTGGGAAGACTGTTTTCAGTAAAAGGGCATTGGACTTCACTTTATATAATAATAATCCGAGGCACGACAGTCCTTGAAGGAACATGACCGACCAGCAGGCTGCTGAACTCACGTCCATATACCGAAGAAGAGGTGGAAGATCATCCAACCAGAATGGCGGTATCTTCGGGTTAGCACGATGACTCCCCCAACCGTTACAGCTGGCTTTCATAACTGGATTTCGCTACCTATCATAGCTCCCCGAGTGCATCACAATTCTGTGTGGGCATCGGTCCCATACACTGGCCGAAATTTCAAGAGAAAACTTCTTCCCTCATGAGGAATCGAACCAGCACGCATTTCGTAATGCGAGTCCTAAGCAGGATGCCTTAGACCACGACGACACAGCGCAGGACCACTTTATATAATGGAACTATAATTTCAGAACTTGTGTCTAGAGAAACTTTTATCATATTTAGCTACTCAAAACATATACATAGTGTATAATTATTCTATTATGGCACTATATTGAATAACTAACTGAATAGAAATACCACAACATTGAAATTGAACTTAATAGATAAGAATACCCATTATGCATTGATGTAAGTCCAAGAGGCCATGCATCCTAGGGTTAACAGAAACGATGTAGCTTCCATAAGTAATGCCCAAACTCTTCTTGGTGACCCAAATATTAAAAAAACAGTGTGGATAAATTTCATCTGATTTTGGATTTATCCCCCCTACAATCGAATGTCTCGAAAAGACTGGTATGAAATTGGTGGAGCAAATTTCCTTAGTAAATAGTATCATCTCAAAAGTGAATGCTCTGCAAGACGATATAAGCAAAAAGGCGTGTGCGAAAATGAACATAGTATTACAAAAAACGGTGGTTCCAATTCATTATGCAAATTTGCAAGAGGTTTGTCAGATGACAAGTGCGATTGTTACAAATTTGATGTAGAAATGGATGATGTGAAATGTTTTACATATGCGCCTATGGTTTCAACCGATGTTGAAAGCAGTTTTTCCTCATGCAAGGCTATACTATCCGACACTCGGTAGTCATTGTCATTTGAAAGTTTGAAAATGAATGTTATTGTTTATTGCAGCAGGAATCGAAACCAGGCAAACAACGTGCAAGAAAAGTAAGGCACGGAATAGATGTGATAAATTAATGTAGCAATTAAGTACAGAGAAAGCAAAATTGTACGCCATATACGTTTTCGTCTTACTAAAACTGTAATGCAAAAAAAAATAAAATAAAATAAAATGAAATAAAATCAGACTTATGTTTTACCACATCTGTGAAAATTTAAATATGATTTGCAACAATTATTCTCAACCTTATCCAGCATTTTATACCTTATACACAATGATTGTATTGTCTTGATTTTATAATACGCAAAAATCGTATACAAAACACGGAACGTGCTTGCTTAGGCGTGTGTCAAATTCGCTTCCGCTGCCTGTACTTGAAACACGTCCGGCGTCTTGTGTTCAGCTTCAGTTTACCTCAAACTAATAGAAATATAACTATGTCACGGCCCTAGTCATATCATGAATTTTCATGGAAAAAAAAACAAGCTAGAGGTTTTTCAGGCTTGTTTTAATTTGATATAGGTACTAGAAAAATGGATAGTAGTGACGATCTGGCCCCCTTATTCTTGGACAATAACCTCATCCCCAATACTTTGGAAATGGTCTTGCGATCTAATGGACAATTAATTTTATAAAAAAAAATGCCACACCAGAGACAAGTCTGAAGGTATTACAAACCGATGAAGAAATCAATCAACCGAACAGAATTAACAAAATAATAAAAAAAAGAAAATAAATATTGTCACGAAAATTATAAGTACTCTACAGTACATACGCTCTTATTATAATATGATTTAGGTGTTTCAGTTCTTTTACCACGTTTCGAATAATAATAATAATAATAATAATAATAATAATAATAATAATAATAATAATTATTATTATTATTATTATTTATTTATTTATTTATTTATTTATTTATTTAATCTGGCAGAGCTAAGGCCAGTAGGCCTTCTCTTCCTCCCAGCCAGACTCTAATTCTAATTAAATACATTTGCTTACATAGTTGTTACATTAATATCTAGATCATAAAACAACATGAAAATAAATAATGAAAATTGGATAACTAATGTTAGTGTGACAATAATAAACATTGGTAAGAAACAGTTATAGTTATAATAATAATAATAATAATAATAGCAGTAGTAGTAATAATAGTAATAATAATAATAATAATAATAATAATAATAATAATAATAATAATAATAAGGTAACTTGGTGGGAATAACGCCATGTTAACGTTTGGGCATTTTTCAAGAAGTTATTCTGTTTTATTCAGATACAAACTCACAATTCTAAAGTCAAACATGTTTATCAAACGTACACAATGCTAATTTGTAAGAAAGTCAAGGATAAAAGGAATTAAGGAATATATGAGGAGGTCCGTTCCAAACCATATTAAGTCCTATGATGTAATTTTCTCAGGAGAGAATTAAAACTGTTTATGTGCCAACTAATGAAGGTAAATTAAAATATTAGAATTATTAATTACTGGAAGAACTTCATTTATCAGAATTAATTATATTTGAAATCACTTTTAGATCAGACTATCCTGAAATTCAGAATATATCATGGACATAATACGATCTGACATGAACATAAAAAAGAAAAAAAAAATCTTCCTCAATATTTGTAAAAATTTAACCAAAGTAATTGTATAAGTAACAGGTAATATTCCTTGATTTATTCCTATGTTATTGAATCACAAAGGTAATGTTCATTAATGCTAATGATCTTGATCAGCTGTGAGGGAATTGCACAACAGTGGAACCGATCTTCCCTATGCTGGGATGGTGGTTCGAACAGTGTTAAATCAGGATCTTATCAATGTTTCTGCAGATTGAAACAAGACTATCCTATTGTACATTACATGAGTATTGCCTAATTAAAAATACAGTAAAAATATTATAATGAAGTTCACTTTGATGCTGTCGTGCTGTTTTTTCCTTCACTCTTTTCCTGCTTCCTCTACTATTCTCACCTATAAGCACTTCTCCCTCCAATTTCACGGATATCACATGCACAACTGGACTGCAGCGGCACTGAACTGATACTGATTGACAATAAGTCAATACTGTAAACTAGCACTAATTTTTCTCATTGCAGGAAACTTGAAACGTAACCTTACAATGAAAAATATTAATTGGTTTTGACAGAATACGGTTTGATGTGGACAAAGATGTGGACATAATACTTTTTGCCACGAACACCCAGTTTCATGCATTCTTTTGAAGACGATTTAATATAGTTAGACTCAAACAGACTTAACAGCATGATAGAGCATGTTCAGAATTATACGAAATCGCATAAAACTCAATTTCGTCCGTGGGTGACGATTTGAAATGGACCTTCTCATATTGTCTTGAACTGCAACTTGGCGTCATTGCCCAAGTTAACGCCAGTACTATATGTGTAATAACGCCGTGTGCATAAATATATCGAAAGATAACATAAATCAGATTTACAGGATAAGTTTTATTGAAATACAATATTTTCTCATTTCTAGTGGCTTTCTGAACCCTTCAGACAAATTGTTAATGCAAATTTAAATAGTACAGGTCATAAATTAGGAGCAGTTCAGAATTGAAAGAAAATATCGAACATTTTGCTTTAAATGGAACTAGAACACTAACGCTTAAACTAAAATGTACGTTTACTTAGAAACAATTTGGACACACAAATTTTCCCTCTGACTGCAGCTGCAAGCATCTCTTCGAGCTACGCTATACGTAGATTCATCTTCTCATAAACTCTTGGCATCTATAGTTTTTTTTAAGTAGGTTGTTTTACGACGCTTTATCAACATCTCAGGTTATTTAGCGTCTGAATGAAATGAAGGTGATAATGCCGGTGAAATGAGTCCGGGGTCCAGCACCGAAAGTTATCCAGCATTTGCTCATATTGGGTTGAGGGAAAAACCCGGAAAAGACCTCAACCAGGTAACTTGCCCTGACCGGGAATCGAACCCGGGCCACCTGGTTTCGCGGCCAGACGCGCTGACCGTTACTCCACAGGTGTGGACGGCATCTATAGTAAAAATATATATTTCTCAGCACTCGATAACATAAAGAAGCAGGAAATTACGTTATAAACATTTATGAAACTAGCCCAGCCAAAACAAGCCGTTATTACCCCTAATGATTTGTTTAAATCTTGCATCAAATGGTAATTTCCCTCAAAAGTTTATCCAAATCGCATGAATATGTTAAGAATCTACACAAAATTTAATATTTTTTCCTTGAAATTATTCAAGTCAGCTTTACCTGAAAGCCAAATTTATGTAATACACGTTACTATTCGTTAACAGAAAACCACAAAATTAAGTCACACAGAAAGTGTGCACTCAATGTTGGGTTTTTGGAGTCTTGTCAACCCACTTGAGGTTTGTGGATAAAAGCGGGAATAATTGAGTCGGGATTTGGTAGAGTTCCTGGGTACTTCAGTTGGTAGAGCGTTAGCGTGCTCAGCCAAAGGTCCCGGATTCGATACCTAGCCTAGGAACAATTCTTCCCTTGAAATGATTGAAGTCAGGTGTACAGGGAGCTATTTCTGAAAAGTCAGATTTGTATAATACACGTCACTGATCGTTAACATAAAACCACAATTTAAGTCACACACAAAAAGTGTGCAATCAATACTGGGTCTTTGACATCTTGCCAATTCGCTTGAGGTATGTGGATATAAAAGGGAATAATTGAGTCAGGATATGGTAGAGTTCCTGGGTAGCTTCGTTAGTACTGCGTTGACGCACTCAGTCAATGGTCCCGGGTTCGATATCCGGCCCTGAAAAAAATGTTTCCCTTCAAAATTATAAAAATGACAGTAATAATAATAATGATGATAATGACAATATTAGCTGCGATGATTATGCAAATTTTTACGATTTTGAAGAAAATAACGGCCATAATATCTTTAGTGATAATAAAGAAAGTGTCGCTTTGTAGCCAAGAATACTACTTTCCTCCGTTTTGCTGCGTGTTGTTTCTCTTGAAGTTCTACGAACACTGTTAATTTTTCCTTAACACACACAGTCAGGCTTTTCCTGTGTTGCATAATCTCCACAGTTCACGTGTCCTCTATACTGAAACGGACCAGTAATTATATTCATAGTGCATGAAATAACGGGCTTAACTACCGCGCCGTTGTCCTCGGAATGCATATGGAAGTGTTTTTTTTTTTTAATTGGGAATAATTCAAATATTTTAACTGCACGCACGTTGATTAATGTATTTTAATAAAGTAACATTTCCGACGTATTTCATTCTGTTTCCGGTTAAATTATTGCACGAGGAAAAAAATTGTTTCGAAATAATGGTGAACATCCGAGAAATTTAATATAAATTAACACAGAAAATAATATGAAGATAAGGAACTGTTGCAATTAAACACTTTCAGAGTCTACCGGTGTGTTCTAACGGTTAGCATGTCTGACTATGAAACGAGCGGACCCGGATTAATATCCTGGTTGGAGTTGAAGATTTTACGTTTTTTTTTTTTTCCAACCCATTAAGAACAAATTTTGAGTAACTATCGGCGCTGGAATCCAGACTTATTTCCCTGGCATTATCACCTTCATTTCACTCAAAATCTATACAGCGACAGCGTTCGTAGTTTGGAAAATACCAATGGGTATACAGGCGTCTTCTTACCGGATCATAATACGTATTTTATAACGTATATAAAATAGTAGAAGTAAGTCTAATTAATACTATAACTAGACATTGCTTCGTAATGATCTCCTCAATAGTGAAGTATAGACATTCAGTTGGTAATCACTAACATACTTACTTACCTACTTATGGCTTTTAGAGAACCCGGAGGTTCATTGCTGCCCTCACATAAGCCTGCCATCGGTTCCTATACTGAGCAAGATTAATACAGTCCCTACCATCATATCCCACTTCCCTAAAATCCATTTTAATATTATTCTCATATCTAAATCTCGTAGCCTTGTTTCTTTGCTGTGGTCGTGCCAGAGAATCAGTCCCATTCCGAGGCTTATTTTGGGGTTTCGTAACAAGCTGTTTTTTACGCCCAACCCCCAAGCTGGAGGACCACCCCTTATTGGCTGTATGCGACTGCTTATTCAATATATTCGCACCTACCCTACATATCGACATGCCGTCTCTCTATCCGCAACCTGAGGACGCGCCATTCAGTGGTGATAGGGACCCACAATAATCAATCACTAACAAAAGTTACTTAAGGGGTTAGGTACAGCTTACAGCAGTAAAATTTTGGGAATATTCAACATTTTTTTCCTCCATTACTGTATCCTGTACAATAATGAAAATTAATGTGAAAAACACTGTCCTTCTGCTATATTAAAAAAATATTTTTACGATTTAAAAAAAATTATTTATTTATTTTTTCAAAATTCAGCTCACTGTGCAGCGATCAAGCGTTTGCCACATAACTGAAAAACTATACAACATTCTGTGACGAAATTTTTTGTGTCTTTATGCATGTCATATCTACAATATGATGCAAGCTCACTTCTCTAATTTTGATAGATTGTCTGATAAAAAGTAAATTCAATTTAAAAATGGTCACATATCAATATTTTCTTCGAACACAAAAAAAAATATTATTTATTAAGGAATGTAGTTGAAAGAGCATGATATTGTAAACATGAGTATCAGCAATGAAATAAAAGAGAGATAATATTAAGAAGTTAACAAGTTTATGAGTTAAGAGGGAACGCTTCACCACTGCACAGTAAACTGCCACTACTTTGAAATTTGAAAAAAAAAAAATAATAATAATTTTCTTTTTTAATCGTAAAAATATTTTTTCATATAGCAGAAGGACAATGTTTTACACGTACCAATTTTCATTATTGTACAAGATACAGTAATGGAGGGAAAAATGTTGAGTATTTCCAAACATTTTACTGCTGTAAGCTGTACCTAACCTCTTAACATAAAATTTAATGAAAAAAATTACCTATTTCCGAAGACTATAGAATTTTATATCTAAATCTGTATTAGAATACTAATCTAAAGCGAGCTTTAGAAATACTTAATAAAACACAGCATGACAAATCAGCGCTCTAAGGTCTAGCACTAATGAAGAAAAAAGGAACTTGTACCATAGTAATAACTGTCTTTTACTTTTCGCACGGGAAGTTCAGAGTGCCGTGAATGTTCCTCGAACATTTACGACATTCTCAAGTCGTATCTTAAAATGTAATAGAGAAGGATTCGTGAAGTATTCAAAGTACACTGAATTATTCATCACAGAATCGAAGTTTTCCCAACATGCGACCACCAATGCGGGGTGTCTGGAAACGAAAGAGAAGGAGATAAGAACACAAGGAATCATAGAATGTGGAGGCACGGAAATTTTGAAAACCGGAAGTGAGTCCCGGGACCGGGCAGACGGATGTAGTCAATATAAGAAAACAGGCCCGTAATGCGGCGGCACACGATCACGAATTCGGATGCAAATGATATCACCTGCAGCGAGCCGAGGTTAAAGTTCCTATCAGATCATTACAAGAGCGTAAAAAAGTGACTAAAACTTATTTTACAGTATTCGGTGTGCAACACCTGTAGTCACGAATCTATCGTCGTAAGTTTCCATCATCTTGCATGTAGTTTAGCAACAGTTACGGTGAATTTTTCGTGTACTGGAATTTCAAGGCCAATAATGATTTATGTCTTACGCTCGTTACCGTCTTCTTCATACAAGGTCTCGCTCCTTTCAACTCCCAGAATCCTCATAAAGAAAACAAATTTACCGTCCGACTGTGAATATGTATAGCCTATGTGCGTAACTGTGTCAGTATACGTATGTTTGTGTGCGTATAGTGGTTTTAGTCTTTAATTAAGCACACTTGCAGACAACGCGCTGTTATTTTACATTTTCCACAGCCTTGTGTTTATTTTAACCTTCAATTATTTCTCATCCGAGAGTCAAAATATCGAAAATGCAAAGATTGATTTCGAGATATTCTCGGAACTGTAGCACGTTTCCAGTATTCGTTATACCGAAAAGTTGGTTCTAGGTAGGGTGCGAATTAAGATTTCTGATGGGGGGGGGGAAAGAATCCTAGATAAGGAATACCATACAAAAAATTATCTTCATTCGATACAGCTCAACGCTTGGTCGCACTGAGTTGCTTGTCTTGCATCTTAATGATGATAATAATAATAATATTATTATTATTATATAATGATAATATTATTATTATATAATGATAATATTATTATTATATAATGATAATATTATTATATAATGATAATATTATTATATAACGATATTATTATATAACGATATTATTATTATTATTATTATTATTATTATTATTATTATCAGGCCTAAAATAAGATGTGTAGTTCCTAAGTTATTGATTGTTGTCGGCTTGCCGCTGATGACAATACATCAATATTTTCTTTGCTTACTTTATACCGTACTATAGAACATATACTCGTATTAAAACAATTATATTTTGTGAGGGGGGGTTAAAGTTATCCCTGGCAGGGATGTTAATATGAATTTATGAGAGGGGGGATAGCAATCCTAGTGGGACATCAACGTTTATTATGCAATATTACTCCTGCTCTTCCAGTCAAGTTAAACGACACAATAATCCTTTTTGCTTCCTGTGTTAAAAACTTTGGAGTTTACTTTGATACGCATTTAAACTGGAATAACCAAGTAACCCATATTACCAAAAAAGTGTTTTCCATACTACTTCCTTAAACAGCATTCGAAAATTCCTTCCGCTCTCACTCAAGAAAATACTAGTGGAAACACTAGTAGGCCTAATGCCCCACTTCGATTATTGTGATTTTCTACTGACTGATTTCAATGTCAATCAGTCGCAAAAATTATAACGTGTTCATAATTCTTGTGTTCGCTTCGTCTGCGATGTCCGTCGCGCTGACCACATTATCCCATCCTTCGAAACTCTAAACTGGCTACGGCTTAACGAACGTAGAAATTTTCATTCTCTTGTTCTCCTTTTCCAAGTCCTTCACACTTCTACACCTACCTACCTTGCCTCCCGTTTCAGTTACCTGTCATCTTATCATAATCTCTTCACACGCACGCAAAATAGCCGCATACTAGCCATACCAACACATAAGACATCATAGTATTCATCATCATACACAATCTCGCTCTCGCGCTTGTGGAATACCCTACCCAGTGACATCAGAGACTGTCGGAATTTAGTAGCGTTCAAAAGCAAGCTTATTAAGCATTTTCTTACTGCGTAGAGTAGGTTTAATTTGTACTTAATCAGTAAAAGAACTGCTTCTCTCTTCTTAACTTCTACAATAAACTGTCTAGCTTTTATTAATCAGTTAATCTTTTAGTACTTTGATTTTTATTGTATCTGTAAATTTAATATTAAATGAAATTATAATTGTAATTGTATTCTCAATATTGTAGTTGTAATCCCCTGGTAGAGGAGAAGAGAAAGCCTGATGGCCTTATCTCTACCAGGTTAAATAAATAAATAAATAACTTTACAACAGTGGGGAATCTTCCCCAACTCCCCCGTTAATTCGCACCCTGGTTGTAGGCCATACATTTGTGTGTCTGTGGAAAACTACTACTCAACTACTGGACTGATGTTGCAGGTACAGTTCCAAACAAAATGGCCCGCCTGAATTTTCTAAGTTCCACATTGGGCATGCTCAGTGCTCCAAGGCAGTGATACACATGAGATCGCTTTGGCAGTAATTGAAATTCATTTTACGTCAATTGTTGTCGTAACCTGAAAGACATTTAAAAAGATGAGATGAAAATATTGCTCTATTCTTAATAGCAGAGGGATATTTATAAATTGTACAGTAAAATATAGTGATGGTAAACGAAATTAATTAAAATCTCTTTCCTCAACAGTATCCGAACCCTGAACTTTGTAGTCTGCGAGGAAACATGCTAGCACAGAGCTACCGCAATGCTAGCGATGAATTGTCATAATCGGGGTTGTCGTATGTATTGTGTTTCTTTAATAAAGACGCTTAGGCATTAATTCGATCTTACTTTCAGATTAATTTAGTAATTTTTGCAAGAATTGTAAAGTGCCATCCTTTAATATTATTCAAATAATACTGGTCGAAAACAGTTGTTAAATCGTTGTGATGTCAATCGTGCTCTGTAAGGAGATTCAAGAGTCGGGCTATTTTTTGTTTCTGAGACTGTACAGTAGTGGCAAAAAAATAGCTGATTTCAGAGCCTTGTTCACAGTGACAGCACGATAGACTGGTAACTAAGACTTTCGTGGTTCGAATCCTGCCTGGGAATGAAACTTTTTTTTTTGTTGCTTATTCAAATTTATTCCCAATATTTTTCGATTGCAGCGACATTTTATTACTTAATTTCTAATGGCTTTCGAAATGAGGTACGTCAGCAGTCGAAACTACAACAATTTTAATAGATTACTCGCTATCTTGTGAATGCGGGCGTGGCATTCGGGGACTTTGATTATTCCGTCGGTCCGGTTTTTGCCACTACTGTACATATTCAGTAGGTGTTTACAAATCATTTTTTCCGGCAATGATGCATACGAAATATAATTTTAGTTAAACCTTAATGGATTTTTATTTCACTACATATTTTGTGTGTGTATGTGTGTGTGTGTGTGTGGACCACAACACCTTAACTACTAAAATATTCAGCAAATAGCCTACATGAGTGAATTTATCCGGAAATGATGCATATAAAATATAATGTTAGTGAACTCTTAATGGATCTTTTTTTAATCAGAAATTTAAAATGATACTTAATTTAAATATCATATAATTTTCTTCGTGATGTTTGTACATTGACTTCAAATATATTTGACCTATGATTTTATGATCGTGTAAGCAACTTTCTAACCACGGGATAAGTCAGAAGCAAAGATATAAAAGATTGACAAACTTTGAAACAGTGCCGCTAATTCCCAATAAGTGGCACCATTATTGAGGCGGTTAAAAAGCGTCGGGGAAGATGATGATGTAGATTAAGCATAAATTATTCTCATAATTGACAATATCAGCTGTTTCTAGCTAAAACAAGTGTTGTTTTAGAATCAGCAGAGGGGGATGAAATATCGAATACTACTATAATACGGGTATATTTACGTACGATTGGCAACACTGACTATTATTTTCGCCATCTCTTCATAGAAGTAATAACTAAAGAAGCCACACTTACATCAACAAATTAGCGATCACTATCGATTAGTATTGTCAGGTATCTTTGAACGTCAGTGTACTAGATGTGGGGAAAACAAAGTAACAGTTATTTTGGAACAGTTCCTGGCTTGAAAATGCTCTAAAATTAAGAACATCTTGAAATACTACGTTCCAAAATAAGTGTTGTTCCGAGCTATTACAAAATACTTGGCGTTACAAAATACTCGATGTTGGTTGCACTTTGAACTACATGACAACACTTGTTCCACAGAACGGAATATCTTTGGCACTAATGGCAGTACAAGTGGAAATCTTTTCGCCACACTGAAAGAATTGTTAGAAACTAAAGTAACAGATAAAACAGTGAAGATACTAAGAACCTCTTTGAAAATAATAACTAATTATCTTTAAACTAATGCTCCTGAATAGCTTATCTTATAGGATTTTAACAAACAATATTATTAATTACAAACCAAGGTGTAAATTTTGGAAGGTTGTCGTGACGGAATTTAAATTGTCATTCCTACGCTTTTTCATGTGACTGAGAAAAACCTGAACAATCCTATGTCACAAAATATATCTTTGAAACTGGACAAAATACCTTTTGGAGCATGGAGTCTACTCGATACGTTTCTTACATAGTTCCTCATTAGCTTTGAGTAAGGACATTTCACTACTGGCAGAATATGTACCACATATCAGTTGTGCTTGCGGTCTGGTTGTACGACTTCGTCTTCCCATCACAACATGCAAGTTAGTATTTATGAGTTCACTTACCTAAACAATTTATATAGCCACGTCCAATTACGTCGACAACAGACCTGAAAAGGAAAGTTAACTCGTTAATGACAACTTATTCCGGAGTGAAAGTTATTTCTTATATCCGGACCGAAGTCCAGACACAATATTCAATCTAAACCTAATTTCCATGTGCCGTAATTAATAAATCATACCATTACATAAACACTTTCATTATTTCAAGGACTTCATCTCTGTCGCTGAACGAACGCAGTCAGAGCTTTTATAAATTACAATAAAATGAAATAATGAACGTTGGTGCAGACTGCTCTCTTAGGCGATCATCGCTGCTAATTGATTGTGACGTAATTTCATGGAGATTAGCTTCGTTGAGCGATCAACTAAAGTAGACCGTCCATAAAGAAGGCCAGAAATATAACCATGTTTCAGGACTCTGTCATTAACAGGAGATTGTGAATAATTCTAACATCAGTAAGACGACAAGAAAAAAGATCGCTGTCAGTTGAGGATAAAAAATGACATTATTCAGAAAAGGTGAGGCTTGGACTTCTTCAGTTGGTTGTTTAACGCCGATGTATCAACTACTAGGTTATTTATCGTTGGTGGAATTGAGGATAAGATGGATCCGACGATTGACTATGGGAATACCTGATATTCACCTTACAGTTGGGGAAACCTCGAAATAACACGGAACCAGGCAATTAGCTTAAACGGGATTGGAATACACGTCCAACCGCAGCTTTGGATAAGTACCAAATGTGCCACAACTCGATCATCGCCCGATCTACGACGGTGACATTTGGTGTGTGACGTCAATATTCGACCTATACTAATACTTACTTCCTTACAAATGCTTTTAAGAAACCCGCAGGTTCATTGCCGCCCTCACATAAGCCCGCCATTCGTCCCTATCCTGTGCAATATTAATCCAGTCTCCATCATCATATCCCCCTCCCTCAAATCCATTTTAATATTATCCTCCCATCTATGTCTCGGCCTCCCCAAATGTCTTTTAGCCTCCGGCCTCCCAATAACACTCTATGTGCATTTCTGGATTCGTCCATACGTGCTACATGCCCTGTCCATCTCAAACGTCTGGATTTAATATTCCTAATTATGTCAGGGGAAGAATACAATGAGTGCAGTTCTGCGCTGTGTAACTTTCTCCATTCTCCTGTAACTTCATCTCTTTTAGCCTCAGCTATTTTCTTAAAAACCTTATTCTCAAACACCCTTAATCTCTGTTCTTCTCTCAAAGTGAGAGTCCAAGTTTCACAACCGTACAGAACTCCCGGTAATATAACCGTTTTATAAATTCTAACTTTCAGATTTTTAACACCAGACTAGATGACAAAAGCTTCTCAACTGAATAATAACACGCATTTCCCATATTTAGTATGTGTTTAATTTCCTGCCGAGTGTCATTTATATTTGTTACTGTTGCTCGAAGATATCTGAATACTAATATAAAAAATAAAATAATTTTGTGTGACGAAAATTACACTGACGTTGACACGAAAATTCTTATATCTTATCCGGATGTTATCAACGAGTCCATTCGTGTATTCAAGGGAAGTCGCATATGTACAGTATTGGCAAAAAAAAAAACCGGACCGACACTTGTAGCTGATACAAAAGAACCTGTGCTGTGTATTGAGTCAAAATGTGGTAATTTTAATATGGATAGTGAAGCCAGAGGTATGTACTGCTATTTAATGTAAAAATATGCAGTTATCTTTGCCGAATAGAGGTAGAAATATAATATTGATGCCGGATCAAAATAAAACTCTCAAAGTTTTTTCGTCTGTAAGTTTGAGGCACTGAAGGAAACAAAATACGGTAAGAATCGAACAAATGCAATAAATTTCATTGTTACAATTAATTATACAAGATCGATGTGCTTTGTGACTAGCAACATTTGAATCTGTGACTCTGAAATCAGCTACAAGGGTCGGTTCGGTTTTTTTTGCTGTACGTAACCTACCTGGGAGTTTATTATAATTCTTAGCAGAGTTGCAATATATTTAAATTAATGTTATTCAGTTGTGTTTGGCATGGACGGTAAAAAGATCTGTGCACAATAAATGCGTAATTTTAGAAATCTAACACAAGCTTGGAATTACACACATACAGTACAGATGAATAAAAAACAGTAACTATATTTAGGGCCTACAGTATATTCTCATGTGCTTATACATAGTACACCAGTAAACTGTTATTTGTTTGTGATTGAAAACAGTTCTTTTCTTGTTCTCTTAATAGTAAATTTTGCGTTAGTGCATTACAGTTATACTTTTATCATTAATATATTAGATTTAGTGACATTCATAGCTTATTGCATTCCGTTCTTTACACACACTTCTATCTTACAGCAAATTGTGTTTATCTATCCTAATTCCATTACCCTAATAACTATATAGACGTTACACGAAACCATGGGAATTTCCACAAATCCCCTGCTACTCTCTTAATAGCTGATGTTGAATAGAGGATTTCGAAACCTTTTGGAGATTTGCTCTATCCCAGAAGACCGAAGTGAAGCCAACCGTCGAAACTTCCTGGGATTCTGTATTAATCAGCAATGAAATAAGTGTAAGCAAGCTTCAAAACATCCGATATTTTCAAAAGCAAAGCACATAAATTTCAAATAATTGCAAAAGCACACTATTAAATTAGGCGTTCAATTACCGGAGAGGATTCGTTCGCACGTTCGGATTTTTATTATTTGCACAATTTTAAATGGAGCATCGCGCACTTTGCCGTATGGCTTCTGCCCGCGAGACCGAATGCCGTTAAGAATTCTAGCCAGAGAATTCTGAACGTTTTTCCGTAAGAACCATGATGAAAATAAAGAATAACGTCGTCGTTCAGGCAGAAGTCACTGAGCCCAAAATTGACGAAGCCCATTATTTTGAATATTTTAATAAATAATGCGTATCTAAATGGCAACAACTTCACATTTATGCTGACAATTGCACTTTTACTACGTCATACTACTTTTGACGGTACGAAAGGACGTCTTTCAACCAATCATGGCTGCTTATCACACAATTTTCTCGCGTCCTTAGCATTTGTTTCATTTTATCACTACCCTAGCATTTATGTAAATCTGGCTTTCAGGTAGTAGCTCCCTGTAAAGCAGGTTTGAACAATTTTAAGGAAAAATTGTTCCTGGATCGGGTATCGATCCCGGGACCCTTTGCTTAGCGCACGAATGCTATCCCGACTGAGCTACTCCAGGAACCATACACGACACCGTCACACAACTCAAATGGGCTGACAAGACGCCAGAACCCAACTTTGAGTGTACACAAATACTGTGTGACTTAAATTGTGGCTTCTTGTTAACATTACTGGAGAGAATTTAAACTTATACTGGAGAATAAATCATATTCACCGTATTTCACTTAACATTCTGCCAACATTGAGGCATCCCTTTACTTAGAGTTGTATTTCGCAACTGTGCGAAGAGGAATACTGCGTAAAACACTCTGCATTCGAATATCTTACTACAAATTTTAGCAACTTGCCTCCGATCAATGAATAGTAAAAGTGGTAAAATTTACAAACAAGGCTATGATGGTTATTCATTCTTTTGATATTTCTGTTTATCTATAATGCATATGTAGGACTTGAGACCAGAACACGACAGGCAACCGGGACTACGTAGTAGCTCTTGATTGGTCCGCAGCGGGAAGGCCAACTGAACGTTTATATACCGGTGTAGACACTTCCATCGCTGAAGAAGATGGTTGAGCTAGTCATCGAAAGCTTGGAATCAACAATCCAACTACCCTGCTGAATATACGGGAAGAATTATTCCACATAGTGCATATATTTTATCTTCCCACATTCGCATGTGGGCTACTACGCCGTGCACTGCCGCTTCTACTCTACTTCCGCGAGCATGTAAAGATAAAATGTATGCAATGTATTATACAACGCAAGGTGTGACTGTTTCTCTTTAGAACCGCAGCAACGCTCAGTCTTTCTTTGTAGGAGCAGTCTTCATATTTTTAGTTTAATAAACGGAAACGAATATCCACAATGAAGACGCACTTTCTTTGGTATCGAATGATTGATTTCGCAAACTACAAGCATGGGAGTTCGACTAGGCCATTGTATAACAAAGCAGTCAGGGGACCGAGGAAGACCACGTCAAATTAGTATTCAGCAAGCTGGTACATGGACATGTTACGCCAGAACGATCTCCAACCAGAGGGTCTTTCTCTATGTATCACCATGACTTGATAATAGCGTCCACTTGAGATCGCTTACAGTGAGAAAACCACCCACATGCAGTGATTCATCGCAGTTAAACTTAAAGGATAACCTCGACCTATGTAATTGCTCCATTAGAGTCACGTTTTGTTCCCAGTGATATTGAATCTGGCACTCAATATATTAAAGATAGTAAAACATCTGTCATAAGAAATTTATCTTCAGTCAGGTTTTGTAAAGTTTCCTCTATAATTAAAATAAAATCAATCCTCAGCTGTGACACCAGCGGTAGAGTGTCAGGTTACAAATTCAGAAGATCTGCATTAGATTAATTAACTATTAACAGAGAAATATGCATGCGCCTAATTAACTTTTCCTGTCTCGTTCCTTCTCTTCTGATATCTTAAGAGATCATATTGAGTCGTGTTGACAATGAGCACGAAACTAAACAGAATCACCACTTATTGATGTCTAATTCAAGTAACAAAACGCTTAAAGACTGAAAAAGAATTAAAATCATTTAAATTTAACACCATTTCAGAAGTTGTGGAAGGCAAGGGTGTTGCTTGTAACGCAATAGAATTCCATAATATACACGTAGGCCTACATAAAAGCAAGATATACTTATTAGGTCAACAGTTCAATTTTTGCAAAGTTCTCCCAGCCAATGAGTCATATGTCGAGTAACTATCGTGGCTCTTCCCGAAATCTTTGTCTGGAAATATTCACACAATGGACTTAATCAAAAGAAGAGTCACTGTGATGAGAAGCAATTAAATGATGTTCAGAACAATATTAATAACCAGGCTTCGAGACTTCGGACCCGATAGAGGAGTTCAGTGGGAAAACCGCATAACGGCGTACTGAGTATAGTGGTAAACCGTACAGTGGGTTGGGGTACTGTAGAATGAATGACAACAAATACGCAAAGGAAAACGCTACGCTCTGGATTTGAAGGTTCTGATGAATAATTTGGTTTTCATACAAACCTATTTTCAAACTGTGTCTGAAACTATTACACGGTTAGAAAAGTCAGAGCAAGAGATGCCGGAAGCCCTCAAATTAGTTGAGGAAATGACGCAGAGAATTAATGAGACACAAGTACACCGGTTACTGAACGTGTAAAACAGAAGTGGAAATCAATTTTATGTAAAAATTGAGCATTGTGTAATATAAACAGCAAATTAGTGGACATAGAGTCACCCGAGAATGAAGGACTGTCTCTTTGAGATTGCAATGATGTTAGGTTTTTTCGTTTTGCTCCTATAAAGTCATGCGACGTAGAGCGCATGTTTTCACAGTACGAACTGTGTTTGATAGACAAATGAAAAAGATTTACGTTTGAGACACTGAAAATGTATCTTGTAGTAGGTACATTGCAATTCTGTACTGTAACTGCACTTCCTAATGACGACCAATAGGATAAATGAAGAAATTAAAAGTGCTACAGTCCACACCTGTGGAGTAACGGTCAGAGCGTCTGGCTGCGAAACCAGGTGGCCCGGGTTCAATTCCCGGTCGGGGCAAGTTACCTGGTTGAGGTTTTTTCCGGGGTTTTCCTCAACCCAATATGAGCAAATGCTGGGTAACTTTCGGTGTTGGACCCCGGACTCATTTCACCGGCATTATCACCTTCATCTCATTCAGACGCTAAATAACCTAAGATGTTGATACAGCGTCCTAAAATAACCTACTGAAAAAAATGGCTAGGCCCTACATATTTATTTCCACCATTAACACTGTGTATAATTAAACACAAATGCTTATAAAAGACAGGAGAATAAATGCTTTTCATATTATTTTGACATTGTCATAGTGTAATGTATATTTACTTTCAGAATGTCCATATGTGTGCGTTTCCCCATACTACCGTACTCTATTCTAAATAGCAACGTTGTTACCTCAACACATCTCTACCTTTCAGTACCTGCAGCGAGTCAACAACCTATAATACAAGCACAGTAAACTTATTGTATCGGGTCCAAAGTCTCGAAGCCTGTTAATAACAGACAAAATAATAAATAATAATAATTGAATCGGATGATGTAATAAGGTGACATGTAACTTTCTTGCCATTGTCACTTTGTACTGAATTTAAGTTCTACAGAAATAGACACACAATACTATGCAAAAAGTGACATGTATTGGCACAGCATGTGAACGAAACAGCAGTCGGGATTTCTTGGCAAGATGCATAAACGGAACATGTGCAGCATATATCACCTAATGAATAATTTTGGTACCTTGTGATTAGCTGGTGTTAACAGTCTGGTTTATATGTTATGTTGTATACAGGGTGATTCACGAGGAAAGGTAAAAAATTTGGGATACGATTATCTTAGGCCATTTTGAGTGAAAAAGTTCATATGAACATAGGTCCGTTTTCGAACGATGGCGGAGCTAGATGCATTTTTTTTTGGTAAAAAGTCTCTCCCCCAATGTGAATCAGACGTTACCATATGCTGCTTACGTGAGACGAGGCGTGAGAGAAGGTCAAGGTCGCAATGAATGACGTAACATTGGAATCTGCATTGTGAACGATGGAGGTAAGAGGAAGAAACCGGGTGGTGGGGTATTACAAATGTCCAATCGCCTACCCTTGTCTGATGTAATGACACAGAACCTGCAGATAACACAAATAGCCTACACTATCATCAATTCATAGCAGTCCAGTCAGCTACCTACAGTACAGTAGTTATACAGGTACAGTTATCGGAAGTGTTAAGTTGTGTTTTTCAAGATGCCTTATAAATTTTCGACTACAGAATACGCCGATATTGTGTATGTTTATGGTTTGTGTGATGGAAGTTCCTTGCGTGCCGTCGCTGAAAATGAACGACGCTTTCCGAACAGAAGGGTACCATATCGAAGAGTACTTACTGTCTATAGAGTTGGATGAAAGACTTGGTATAGCAAAGGAAGGGAGAAAGGAGAGAGGTGCTAATCGACCGCATTTTGGACGCGGCATAGAGAACAGTTACGTGCAACTCTCACGCGCGATGAGCGCGATTCACGCCCCAGCGCAACAGTGCATTGAAGCAGAAGGAGGTACCTTTGAAAATGTGAGAAAACATCGACCCCGACGTCTAGAATATTAGGTATGTATGCATACATGAGTATAAACTTTAAATTTGTCCGCTATCTGTCTCTAATTGCGAGTTAGTACAATGGAATCTTAGAAGTTTTTGTGAAATCAAAGAGTCATATCTTCGTAACCGTTCGAAAACAGATCTATATTCATATGAACTTTTTGACTCAGAATGACTTCAGAATTCACATCCTAAATTTTTTTTTACCTTTCCTCATGAATCACATTGTATATTCAAAACCATCACATAGTATTTCCCCCATTCGTGAGCATTTGTTCTTGCCCTAAAATATGGATTTTTGCCAAATAAGACTACTTGTATGGCAAGTTCATCATAAATACCGGTGAACAGTATGCAGAACTAATGCTAAACTCATCAACTTCTGGCAGATTTGCTGTAACAAACCTGAACTCTGAAATAACCCGTAACTTTAAGTCTTCGTGGGAAACATACTACCGAAGGAACTGTCTTTCAGATGAATCCTCTGGAAGACATTCCAAAAAGCGAAAGAGTATCTTTACAAATTAGTGAATTTAAACATATATTTTTGACAAGAATGTGAAGGGAGAGGTAACAGCAAGGCTTTTTACTGATAGACTCGAAAAGCATACATATGCTATTTAAGTCAAATCCTCAAGTCATTAGACTTACAACTGTACGCACATTCAATGGAAATATTAAATTTCATGAGAAAAGTTTATAATATAAAGAAATTGGTGAAATATTGTCTTGTTGGATATGGACTTCATTGTGAGCTTTATGACCTGTAACATCAAAAGGAAGAGAACAATATTCTGACATAAGCGAAGGTGAGGCAAGAAGAACAAAAGCCCTAAAAACATAGGAAGAAAGTCATGTGAATCAAAATATATACACTGACACATGTAACTTAATTTATAACACGATTTGTAGGAATTAGAAAGTATTTATCCTCTCCTGTAAAATTTGTTTTTTGTCAAATGTAACATTTTTGCATCTTCTGATTTAATTCATATGATCATTATCTTCCTTTCATGTAATTGACCCTATGACCCGTTACGAACTCCAACGATCGTTTGTGACTTCTTCCAATGGCTCATTTTCCTCGTGGTATGTATGTAAGTATTCTGGAACGTTCCAATCTCTTTACATACTGAAGCCATTGTTCCTTGTACTTTTGTAAACATTGGGCAATAGGTATTATTTTTAATTCATCTAATATTTCATTATTCCTTTTGTAATCCACAAAAGTTTATTCAGCATGCCTCCTTAAAAGTTGAATTTCTATAACATTAAATTTCGGACTCCCTGATACATTTCCCTTGCAAAAGAAGCTTGCCAATATTCTTATAGTAGGTTATAAAATTTCTCTCGCCATGATTACTATAATATGCGCGTAAACGGACACAAAAAAATTTACTTGTATCTCAATTGGAATCCGTCACCCTTGGCCGAGTTTGATCTGCAAACCTCGCATCTAATTGCGAGAATGATGACCGGTCAACTACCTAAGGAAATTGTTAGGTTTTTGTCTGGGAATAGGAAATGGCTCTCTCAGTGCTAAGGCAGGATGGACCTTATTTCAGCATCGGATTCACGAATGCATCTGAGGCTGTTGAACAATATTAATTCGAAACAAAAGGAAAAAAATATTTACGTATCCTCGAGAGAAGTAAGAGCGTCTGGTAACCTGGAGCATTGGAAGACAAATTAAATATGCGCACAACGGCTCAGGGTTGTTATACAGGGTGATTCACGATGATTTACCGTTCTTTACGGAGCTTATTTCTGAAGACATTTTGAGAAGAAAAATTGTCATATATACATAGTTCCTATTCTGAATATTTTCAGAGTTACACTAATTTAAAGTTGTTTATAAAATACCTATTTTTTTAGTTTGAAGGAAAAAGAATAATACAAATAGAGAATGAACCATTCAGAAGTATCATTTCTTTAATTGGCAAGTATTATGAATCTAAAAATATGCTTCGTACAGACATCTTTTTCTATTTTTAACTAGAAAATTACATTATTCTTACCTACTTATCACAAATATTATTACAAATCACACCACTTCCACCGACTTAATTATTTGCAGTTACGAAACGTAACTCTGTAAATACTGAGAATAGGACCCATGTTTATATGACATTTTTTTGCTCAGAATGTCTTCGGAAATAAGCTCCGTAAAGGACGGTAGATCCTCGTGAATCACCCTGTATAGAATTATTCTATTGTAATGGAATTAATTCTGATTATGCGTAATACACAAATATACAGACTTGCATTAACACTGGGTATGCATCATATCTGAACTCCGCATTCCTTTCAAATAACCCGCAATTTCAAAGTAATTTGATATGAGGTGACCTCTATAATAATAGTATCATAATTAAATGAAAGAGATGTGGATTTATCTTTCCATAGAATTATCTGAATATATACGTAAAATTCAACGACTGTAATTTGCATCCATAATTACGCATTATGTAATGCAAAAGAAGAGCAATTGTAACATGCTCACGGTGGCACCACTGACATAACGAAACCGCACACATGATAAGGGAACTCTTTATTGTTAACAATAAAAATTTATAACACAAAATTGAAAATCGCCGTGATACTAGGCAACTTCTCTGACATTACAGCAACGCGTGTAACATGATTACCTTCATATTACAACAAAGCGGAACGTCGTTTGTTCCCTACTGCCTTTGTTAAAATATCCACATCCGGCTTCTTTGCACAGGTAAGTAAATCAGATTATTGATTTTACGGGTAGAGAGAATGTGGATAAAAGTGACAGTGGATTAGTTTAAAGTGAAGGTAAGGCATTCATATGACCGTCAACTTGGAGGGGGGCAGTAAATAAGAAGGTAGAACTCTCATGTGAATTCTAGACCTCGGTACGAAGAGGACATATATAAAGGTTAAATTTCAAATCATGGAGACACTGGTAATCTTATAATATAGAACAGGCCAAACAAATATGACTCCACTATCATCGGGATTTGAACCCGAGCCTGCACTCATCTTGAGTTCACTGCTAACTGGGCTACCAACTTGACATTTAGTCACATTTGTGTTTCATTACATAGCTCATCTTATTAGTTGCAACAGAACCATGACATTAATATTAATATTTCCGTTGTCTTTAGCACTTCGTTATTCTGCTTTCCATTGTCGTTAGTGTACAGTAGTGGCAAAAAACCGGACCGACGGAATAATCAAAGTCCCCGAAATGAGCCGCTGCGCATGCCACGCCCGCATTCACAAGATTGCGAGTAATCTATTGAAATTGTTGTAGTTTCGACTGCTGACGTAGCCCATTTCGAAAGCCATTAGAAAATAAGCTGATAAAATTCATGTTCTGGGAATTATAAGTTAATTAAGTAGTAAAATATCGCAGCAATCTAAAAGTATTGGGAATAAATTTGAATAAAAAAGTTTCCTTCCCATGCAGGATTCGAACCACGAAAGTCTTAGTTACCAGTCTATCGTGGCTCTGGAATGAACAAGGCTCTGAAATCAGCTACAAGGGTCGGTTGGGTTTTTTCCCCACTCCTGTACATGTGAAAACAGAACTTTTCCAGATATTATTTTTGCTTAATATACATATAGTACACCCTATTTCAAACCTTACTGCCATGCGTAACTTTCCTGAGTGCGCAGATTGTACAGAAAAAGCAACGTGGCAACCCAGAGGCTTGATATCGGTGATGCAGCGTAAAACAACATAAATATAAGCAACTAAATTAAGAAGGGAGATCTATTCGAAACTCTTACTTTTTCTTCAAACTTGTCGTGCGTATTTGTCTAACAAGAGACGTGACACTTCCTGCGGTTCAAATTAGACGATATTTTCCCAGAGTCTATTTTTCAGTTCTATATAAATTTTGTGCACATTAACTATTTTCCTTACGACTTTTATCTCTGGGGAACTTTGAAATATACAAGGTATAAAAGTATCCCAAATGTCCTGGAAATTTTAAAAATGAAATCTGGGAAATCATCACCCTCATTTCCCAATGGGAACTATAGCTAGTGATGTGTCATATCTGGGACAAATATTTAAAAAAAATCGGTAGTCAGTTCTTTTTTCTTATTGAGGAGGGCCCGAGAGCTTGCACCACAACATGAAGGTCCTTCTGCGAACCTACTTTTTATGACATGATTATTGAAGTTCTGAGGGCCGCAATCCTGTAAGATCGCGATTAACTGTTTGATGCCATATATCGATTCAGCTACTGTACCTGGTCCGACTGAGCTGAGCTCTCCGCCTCTTTTGGACTACAGCTTCTTGTGCCGACCTCCTTTTCATGGCATGATTATTGAAGTTCTTAGGACCGCATTTCTGTAAGATCGTGATTCACCGTTTCATGCCATCTATCGACTCAGCTACTGTACATTGGTCCGACTGAGCTGAGCTCTCCACTCCCTTGGGACCACAGTAGCTTCCTCAGATCGATGCCATCTGTATGTAAGTCAAAGTACTACATCCCTGCTGCATCCTATATTGACCTGAAATGGCATTACTGTAGGTATCGTGAATCATTATTTGGTGGCATCTATCTATTCACCTTCACATCACCAAGTCTAACCAGATTCCGCTTTGAAATCCCCGTTGAGCCCCTGGGATTTACAAAGATCCATCAGATAAACGCCAACTGTATACAAATCACGATACTAGCTACATCTGCTACAAGTCCGGTCGATCTGAAACTAATGAAAGATGATAAATGAAGTTGAAATTAATGAAGGCGAAATGAGTATCAGGTGCAACGTCAAAAGTTAGCTCGCAATTCTGCTTGAATTGATTGGGTGGAAAACCTCGGAAAAAACCAAACCAAATACTTTTTCAAACTAGGATTTAACCCAGGTCCGCTCGTGTCACGCTCAGACGTACTAACCGTTATTTCGCAGCAGTAGACTTGGTAGTCAGTTTCAGCATTTCTCTTCTTAATTTTGGTGAATAAATGACGTTTATGTGCTATTATTTAGTAATATTTTGCATTAATAGTTCGTGGTACATAGAATTACTAATACTGCGCTGCGTCAATGATGCACTGGCTCTCAGTTATAACACGTTGCCTGAGTAACCAGAGACTGTAAAGCCTTGGTTTTTCTGAACCGACGCATGCGAGATGCGAGGCTCGCGTCGCACAAATCTGGACTACACGAGAAATAGTGAGTGATTTCTACAGTTGCGAGGTGCGCAGGCCTCGCATCTCGCAGGTATAGAAACCACTTACTATCTCTCGTGTAGTCCGGATTTGTGCGAGGCGTGCCTCGCACCTCGCACGTCGCATGCGTCGGTTCAGAAAAACCAAGGCTTAAGGAACTCGGCCAAGAAGCGAGTTGTCGCGTTGCAGTTTCTCCACAACCTATTCACGCATTAGTTTGGAAAGACAATCTCTGACAGCCATTTATCAGTACCGTTAATGGTTATTACATTAGAAATAACATTTAAGTTAGATTTAGGTTATTGCATTCCAATTCATTGTGTGTAATTTCATTCAATTCCACTCAAAAGTATAACATTTCTTAATGCAAATCCAATTTATTCTACTATATTCCAATTCATTACAGACCTTTCCATTTACGTTTCCTCTGCAATTAATTATATGGCAATTAATTTACGTCATTATATTAAAATCCATGCTATTTAATTAATATTCTAAAACTTCCATTTGTTTCAATACAATTCCAATAATATCTTGTGTTTAGTTTCTTTTCAATCCAAAGCTTTCTAATTAGGCCACTGAATTTAAGTAATTTCATTCCAACTCAGTTTATTTCACTTCATTTAACTGCAAATTCCTATCATTTCGAAGTCATTTCATTTACTGTAATAAATTGCAATGAATTTTAGTGCATTGGTTTCCAAACTATCCTATTTAACAATTTGAATTCTGATCAATTTTTTCAATTACACTCAGTTCTATTTATGCGCATTCTATTACTACAGATTTTATTTCATTCCATTCTCCTTCCATCGATTTACAAAATGTCATCAAAATAGTAATGTTCAAGTTCGGCAACAAAAAATAGACCTGTATCTCAATTAATTCCTCACATAACTGACATCTCGATAGCGTTCTACACTCGCTGCAATTGATAAGGAGTTATGAAAGCAGCGGAGAAAGGAAGAAGCAATAAAGGGGATGACCTTTGCGGAACGTTCAAATCTTAAGCATGAAGACATTAGTGGCCGCGTAACGAGATGACAAGGTTGAAGGCCCTCAACCTAATTGAGGCAATTGGAGGTGACGCTTGTTGTAACACAGCCACATGTCTGCTTCACAGTTTCCGGCCCATTCATCATCCTTTGTGAGTATGAAAAGCTTGAAGGGAAACTAATACTGTCGATAACATTTTCATGAAGATGAAGACAATACCGCAAGAGCAGATTTTCGGAACGGAGTTCAGACTTTTGGTAATACAATTGAAGGGATCAGAGCTGTAGTGGGCCAAGCGTCATACAGTACATTAAAAACGAAGAAAACAAGGATTAAAATTAAGTGCTTATCATAATTCAATGAAACATATAGCAAATAATATAAAGTGTGCACATTAAAACTAATTATATGTCAATCTTCATTAAATTATGGTATTCACTTACCTTTAACACTTGCTTTCTCAGTTTTTAATAAATGGCGCTTGGACCACTACGGCTCTGAACCCTTCAATTAAAATGCTACCCCTTGAATAGTAATTTCGACAAGCGTATGGGTTCATACTGACTTCACTGTAATGCAACTTTCTTAAAATATTTTTTTAATTAAAAGAAATAATAATTAGGGTTACGAGACTCGTTTAAGAAGGTGAATGGGTTCCCTATGACGTTTCTCATTCCATACTTCCTACGAAGATTATGCTTGACAAAAGTTAGGTTTAGAAGTAAATACCGAAAAGACGAAGTATATGATTATGTCTCGTGACCAGAACATAGTACGAAATGGAAATATAAAAATTGGAAATTTATCCTTTGAAAAGGTGGAAAAATTCAAATATCTTGGAGCAACACTAAAAAATATAAATGACACTTGGGAGGAAATTAAACGCAGAATAAATATGAGAAATGCGTGTTATTATTCGGTTGAGAACTTTTTGTCATCTAGTCTGCTGTCAAAAAAATCTGAAAGTTAGAATTTATAAAACAGTTATATTACCGGTTCTTCTCTATGGTTGTGAAACTAGGACTCTCACTTTGAGAGAGGAACAGAGGCTAAGGGTTTTTGAAAATAAAGTACAGTAGAACCTCTATTATCCGTGGTAATGATGGGGGTGGACTGAACGGTTAAAAAAATCGGATAATCCGTACCATAAAATATTTTCGTAAATTAAGTGATTCGTAATTTCCTCAGTGGTCTTGTGTTTAACAGGCTAGGTAATGAATCAGAACTTCACTAATTTAAGTTCGGTTGTCAACGACGTGTTTTTAAAGGGCAAAGAAACTTCTGGTAATGGCTGTCAGCGGAAAGATAGAAATAGTAGAGGTCTCATGTCTTAGATTTACATACTCTATACACTTTATCCTTTATTTTTGTTAAATTGCGCACAGTTGTAACATCAGTTTCGTGTTCTGATGCGAGATGAGCCACAGTTTCTTTTTCCCCCAAACCACTCAATTATTACACTTTTTTCGATACTTAGCACAACACATTTTCCTTTGACACTTGCGGAATATATTTTATATAGAAGTTGTACAATGCAGCAATTCGAACAGTAGGTCTAAACCAAACTGTGTAAGCGTAAACGCTTGTAATAACACCTCCTAGAAAAAAATACATACTAATATAACGTACAGTAAGTACTTCATATGTTTTTATGGCAAAAAAAGAGCGAGATAAAGACAGTCGGATAATCCACCAATCGGTTAATAGGGTGAGGGATAATCGGGGTTCTACTGTACTTAGAAAAATATTTGGGGTTAAGAAGGATGAAGTTCTAGGCGAATGGAGAAAGTTACACAACGCAGAACTGCACGCATTGTATTCTTCACTTGACATAATTAGGAACATTAAATTCAGACGTTTGGGATGGTCAGGGCATGTACCACGTATGAGCGAATCCATAAATGCATATAGTGTTAGTTGGGTGACCGGAGGAAAAAAATATCTATGGGCAGGCCGAGACGTAGATGGAAGAATAATATTAAGATGGATTTGAGGGAGGTGGGATATGATGGTAGGGACTGGATCAATCTTGCTCAGGATAGGGACCGATGGCGGGCTTATGTGAGGGCGGCAATGAACCTCCGAGTTCTCTAAAAGTCATTTGTAAGTAAATAAGGTCTAGTTGGTCCCCAAATCTATATTATTATCTTGTGGTTTCCATCTGCCTCAGCACATAAGTTGAAACTCGTATTAATTTTCCAAATCATCGCATAGAGATACGGCATGACCTGAACGTAGTTATCTTAAATCCATTGCACTTATCTGCCATATTAGAATAGTATAATAAGAATATTAACTAGTAATTATTGGTAGTTCTGAATAGCTGTGAAATTCCTAATCCTTCGACTACTACTCTGGGAACTAGATTCAAATGTCGCCTAATACATGGAAATTTAGTTCTAAAACGATTTTGAACCAGATTTTCTCATTTCCTCAGCTATTAATGAACGGACAAGACGTCACATCATGTCCCTTGGCGTATGGAGTGAGTGTAGCAATGATTCAATGACCTCCCTGCAACTGACGTACACTTAACGGCAAAAAGAATGGGCCGCCGACAATTTCCAAGTTCCAGAGACATAACTTCTTACCACTGGGCCACACACAGATCGTAAGGTTGACTACATAACAGACTGACGACTTTCAATGAAGAGACACCCAGCAATGCCTTGCAGTGCGTTACGTTTACACGAGTGAACCGCGCGACAGAACTTAGCATTTCTATCGACCAAGAGTCGGCCCATTCTTTTTGCCGTTAAGTGTACACCTGACATTCAGCATCGGGACCGAAAATCCACTGTCTGGTAAGCACATTAGAGCGCTAGTACGACTCTTCTTATCCTTTGTTTTAAAGTTGATTGCAAATGATGGGAATTGGTGAAATTGTTGAAGGGATATTGGAGTATTAGAGAGAATCTGCCAACGTCACTTCTCCATTAGAAATTTCATCTGAACGGCCAAGATTTGAACCCGGATCTCGGGCATACGAAGCCGATACTGCACCCGTTTACTAACGACAAATCAAAAGTTTAGTTGAAACGTAATTGAGAAAAGGCTTAATAAGGGAAGGTTGTTCCGCTTCCAGGTTTCTTCCTGACATTTCAAAGAAAATAAGACGCAGCAAATGCTTCAGTGCGTCGGAAGCGCTTCCAGGCACCCGAGGGACAGTTTCGTCATTCTCGGACCTTGATGCAAAAAACGAATTCCCAAGTCAGTGTAATCGATCAACCATTCACTCTAACGGAGACGGTGGGAGCGCTGTTTCCAACACAATCGCTCGACAGTTGCTCGGTATTCTTTGAAACTCATAAACGAGCCCACGATTCTCTGGAAATCCGGAACAATATTCATTGATTTCAAAAGCTGCAGACAGTTCATTGTATTTGGAACACGAAATATGTGACGATTCGGCACACAGACTTGATTGACAATATAGGTCATAGAATATCTACTCCATGTCAGGAAAGATTAATCATACCAGTTCAAGTACTACAATCAAAGAGATGAAAGCAACTCGAAGTCGCAAAGGTAATAAATTAATTTCAATCCGAAGTTAATATTCGATGAAAAGCAAATGTGTCACGTATATACAACATAAATAATCAAAGACAAAAGGACAAAGGAAAGTGAAATTCTGTGTTTCCATGATCATAACACTGGAAAGAGGGAAGTGGTCAACATTTTACACCTACCGCTGCGTTATAGAAAGAAGACCAGTCTATGAAAGGAGGTTCTGTGGACACCGGAGTAGTTTTTGGATCTTTCGAAAGTATACAAAATTTTCTAACTTGAGATCATTTCCTAATTTCTTTGTAGCTACCAGCCATATTTAGTACACAATTATCTCACTGCTAGCCATCGGCGTAGCTCAGTCGGCTGAGGCGTTTGCCTGCAGATCCGGAGTTTCACTCGGACGTGTGTTCGATTCCCTCTTGGTCTGATTACCTGGTTGGATGTATTCAAAGGTTTTTCCCAGCCGTAAGGCGAATGCCAGGTAATCTACGGCGAATTCTCGGCCTCATCTCCCCAAACACCATCTCGCTATCACCATCTCACTGACGCTAAATAACCGGGTAGTTGATACAGCGCCGTTAAATAACCAACTAAAAATCTCATTGCTCGAACAAATAATTGAAAGAATATTTCCTTATTTAATGACAGTTTGTTTAATATTTAAATTTGAGGCACCTGCGTGGCTCAGTCGGTTAAGGCGCTTGCCTGCCGGTCTGAAGTTGCGTTCGGGCGCGGGTTCGATCCCCGCTTGCGCTGATTACATGGTTGGGTTTTTTCCGAGGTTTTCCCCAACCGTAATGTGAATGCAAGGTAATCTATGGCGAATCCTCGGCCTCATCTCCCCAAATATCATCTCTCTATCACCAATCTCATCGACGCTAAATAGCTTAGTAGCTGATACAGGGTCATTAAATAACCAACTAAAATAAGTAATAATATTTAAATTTTTCAATGACATTCATTGCGAAGCACTCTAGTGCCGATGGAATTAACAGCGACATGGTATATTACCGAGATAAGTCCGAAGACTGTTCATAAGCTTACCTGCTACCTGTCTCACAGTTAGGAAAAATCTCAGAAAATATCTAATCAGATAATCAGACAATGAGTGATTAGAAACAAAGACCAAGCGTAACATCAAGCACGAGTCGCGCTAGTTAACCCTAGAACGAGGCATGTGGCTATATCTTCAGCGTTAACTTCGGCGGCATAAATGATAAAAAGAATAAGGGAGAAATTTTACAGACAGATTATCAGAAGAAAATGCAGGAATTCGAAGAAAATGCACTTACGTCGATTATAAATTGTCACTAAATCTTCAGGACAGAAGTCTGCTGTTTTGGAAGACAGGACATCAAAATTATTGAATAATTTCGAGGGAAAAATTGTTCCGGAGCCGGGTATCGAACCCGGGACCTTTGGTTTAACGTACCAACGCTCTACCACTGAGCTACTCGCGAACTCTAACCGACACCGATCCAATTTTTCCCTCTATATCCAAGCAACCAACTTCGAGTGCACACTAACTCCGTGTGACTTAAATTGTGGTTTTCTGTTAACGAACAGTGACATGTATTATGCAAATCAAGATTTCAGGTATAACAGAAAACCACAATTTAAGTCACACGGAGTTAGTGTGCACTCGAAGTTGGTTGCTTGACGGTTGTCAGCCCACTTTGAGGTCTGTGGATATAGAGGGAAAAATTGGATCGGTGTCGGTTAGAGTTCCCGAGTAGCTCAGTGGTAGAGCGTTGGTACGTTAAACCAAAAGTCCCGGGTTCGATACCCGGCTCCGGAACAATTTTTCCCTCGAAATTATTCAAATCAACTTTACAGGGAGTTATACCTGAAATCTTGATTTGCATCAAAATTATTGTTCATTTTAAGACCTATACAAATGTATCTGAATCCATCTCTTTCAAAAAGAGGCAGAGAATCACACAGAGAACATACTGTGTCATACATTTCATGATAAAATCATTTTTATTCAGCAAGTCATAATGCCTATAATCAATACATGAGCCACAACGGGAATGACAGTTCGTTCGAATGTTATATGTATGTGGGGCTGAACTTTACATGGCGCATATATCAATACGGTTATCAGGGGCTGACTGACTAACCTTTCGCGGTGGATGAGGCTTGGAGAGCACAGTCTAGAATTGGCTAATGCCCTTTCATCTAAGTAACAAGGATTTAAACCTGAGTAGATCATCTTAAACTTTCTGGTGGACAAACAGTCCATTAAGCAGATTTCCTCGGAATACGTATGTTTCCTGTTCTAATATATTATCCTTACTCTTTCGTTATCTCCGTCCCAAAATTTCTTCGTTTTTTAATTGTTTCTACAGTTGATTGTCACCAACTTCATGAGCACGGTTTACGGATATTCTTCATTGAAGTTGAAATGCAGCTGTGCCAAATAGCTCCGTACCGAGAGGGAATGCTAGCTTCATGTCTCGAGATTCAGAATTCCATTTGTGACGGCGTTATGGTTACTTTATTCTCTTCACAATATTTCTTCTAAATAGGCCAATACTACTTGCATCAGGAACTCCTGCACAATAATTAGTTTCTTCTTCTTCTTCTTCTTCTTCTTCCATAACACAGTACTAAATAAGTTTCGAAGTTAATCATTTGTTGTTTAATTCACAAAAGAGTAACCCAGAAAGTTGGTACAGTGCCTCGAAGACAACTAATAATACATCGTCAGGTCCTTGCTCTTTCACTTACGTTGGCTTCAGTCTAATTGTAAACGGTAGCAGATCGACGGGTGAAAATCATGAATGAAATGCCACATAACTTAAATTTCTATTTAATGTGATGGATTACAATTAGTGCACTGAAATACAACCATACTAAACACAAAGCGCTAAAAATGAGTTGTGAACAAAGAGTTCACATACTATATTATATTGTTTATAATTCGGTTTTACGTGTAAAATAATGAAAAAAGTAACAGAAGAAACAGGTAATGGAATAAAATATGTAAGTAAGTTCTGTTATGATATACCGGTACTAGATATTATGAAAAATGAGTGCTAAGGAAGTGATACACACATTCTCAATTATCGTTTCATGCGTTTAACAACGATTCAGTTCTTCCGCCAAGTTTGAATTGTTAACAATATTTGTAGTTCATTTTCTCGAAATACAGCAAGTAAATTGATGTCAACATTTACAGTTTATTTTCTCGAAATACAGAGTATTAGCAAGGAAACAGGTTTCACTCACGTAAAGGCCGTTGGCCTTTGACACATCGAACGCGACTACCGAGGAAATGATGTGTACATGTCCCTTGAATCGAGTGTGGGAAGGTTTTATGTTGAGTAGTATGGACAGATAAGATAATACAGACTGAAGGGACGACAATGTTAGAACATTAGTATACAGCTGACTTCCATTCAGTGCAATTCAGTTTAGTTCATGGCAATGCAGTACACATTAGAACAGTGAACTATGATACGTACTGTATATTACGCAAAAATGCTATATACATGGTGTACTACATTTCTGCGGAATTATCATGGCATTCAATAACCACTCCATTCTACAATCCAGGATTTAGCAAAAAAAAAAAAAAAAAAAAAAAAGAAACTGACAAAAGCCGGCTCATTTTTTAATAAAATAAGGGACATAAATCACATTTTAGCTGACGAAAATCTCAGTTACATAGGCTATAGCCTACAACAGCTTCTAACGAAATCTTTGCGTAAGTTAGCTCAATAGGTGTATCCAAGACATGAACGACGAAGTTGTTAAGATTAAAGACTTGTAAGACATCAGTCATTCATAAATTGAATGAAACAGACTATGTACAGAAGCTTCAGATCTGTCGATAGAAACGAAATCTAGCACGTGTCTAGAATTTTTTCAAAATCTGTTAGTTGTCCATTACAGATGGAGGATAGTCGACAGTAAAGGTGAAGGTTCTAAGATGAAGACGCTTGCGGGCATAGACGTAGAGGTCCATGTTTTCGTAACATCGGTAGTAAAATGAAATGGTGTAGTTGACACCACGCTCCGACAGCTTTTACCACCGGGAAAAAAAATGAGTGTACATTGAGGCTTTTCTGAAAGTTTTGCCAAAGAAAAAAATGCCTCCACCACCCGGGGCCTTCCAGTCCGTATCCAGTTGCTCTACCAACTGAGCTACCAGGCCGCCATGGTGGAACGTTTTAGCAGTTATTATAAGGTAAGAGAATAAATGAATTACATCAGTAATGTAATGTATAAGTTGCGAGGTTTTATTGCCGAAAATTGACCAGTGAATCATCGCAAAGCGGGCTGTTGCTCGTCACTTTTCGAACGACTTTGTAGTAAGCTAAACATGTTTGCAGGCGTAAGCCTACACCCGTTATTATTAAGGGACTGAGTAATGATTCCTACTATGATTACAGCATTTCAATACAAAAAGTTTAGTTCAATTTTTCTGGGCTTCAAGTGCTCAGAACGGAACATAAAAATTTCCATGATTATACAATAAATCATTCCGAATTCAGTGGCATAAAAGACAACTAATCCGTTTCTTATCCAAGTGCAAGGAATGTCCTAACTGATAACCTGTTTTCCCATTTTGTTAAATGTAAGTACGTACCTCATAATTTAAGTGCACATGCTATAATATTCACTCATATTCCTTGTATTTTCTAAGTTGTCCAGTAATGTATTATACATCATGGTTACACACTTTTAACAATTTTTATCACTTAAGAATTTATCAGAAATCTATTATTGAATTTTCAGTCTATTATAACTTATCTTACATAAAACTCAACTATAAGTCAAGCCAAAAATTTGAATCCTATAGATTCAAAATCCCTACATCCACTTTGACAAATTAAAAGATTTTCACAGTAACTGGTGGCAAATAGAGGGGATTTTCAACCTGACAGTGACTTTTAACAAACCTTTTGCAATTTAGTGGCTTTTTGAATTCAAACGATATAAATCATTTATTTTACAATTCATTCTTAGCAAGCAGTATGTGGGCATAACTTAATTCTGAACTATAAATCTAGTCAAACATTTAAAAGGATTATTATCGTACATAAAATTCGTTTATAAATGTAGTCAAACGTTTAAAATAATTATCTTACGTAAAACTCAACTAACTTATCGGATCAAAATGTCAATAAAGACTTAATAATTTAATTATAAGAGCTTTCAGGTGTTAAAATGAAAACAAAGTGGCAAATAACCTAGTTGACTAGTTTCGACTTGTAAATAAACTAGTTGACTAGTTTCGACTGGTAAGAAGTCGAAACTACGTAGTCAGATATATAATTTACCACTTATTTTTCACTTTAACATTTGAGTTGTTATTATAAATAAATTCTTAAATGGTACTAAGTGTTAAAGTGTGTAATCAAGATGTATAACCAAGACGAGACAAGTAATGTTACCTATATTGTAAATTCTACAGAAATACTTAGTTAAATATTTCACTCTCAGTGAAACAGAAAAAAATAATTGAGGCGGTAGCCGGAAAAAGGGCCCATAAGCAAAAGTCATGTTTCGAGAAAACGGTGATTGAAAGATTTATTTGTATGTCATTGCAATTTAGATGCACTTTTATCAAGATAACAATTTGTATACTGTTACAATAATATTTGTCTACAAGTTTTTGTTAAATAATACATTCAGACTTTAATAGTGTTAATAAAAGAATATATTTTATTAACCATTTTGTAGGCCCTTTTTCATGAGAACAAGTTTATTTGATAAAAATATTTTCAATATGATTATATTTTAGCAGAAATTTATTATCAGCATTGAACGGCGCACATTACAGAGGTTTACAGTTTCACAATCAATTTATTAAAATTATATTTCTTACATATATCTCATAGTTACGACATAAATACATTGTACCGAATACTTAAGAATCAAGAATATCTATTGGGTACAGAATACAGATGACAGGTTTTTTAATATTAATCTAGAATGGATTCACACACAGTGCAGTTTACACTTTAGTGCATATTCTGGATGGACTCACACTCACTTTGAGAATCATCTTCATTAATGTTTTCTCCCAATCCAATTTTGCTCTCTTCAATGATGTTGTCAAGCCAACTGTTTGAAATATTTGAAATATGTTTTGTACTTCACATTCCGTTTTCACCAGTCTTTTCTTTGTAATAATCACAGAATAACCCAAAGAGAATCTTGATATTTAGGTTTGGGTTAGTGGACAATAGTAGATCTTGCTATGTGGAATCGATTGTAGATGGACTGCAGTAAATCCCTCTATATTGTTGTTCATTTTATATGATCTGTTTTCATGAGAACCCCTTTCTTCCTCAAATTTTTCACCTTTTAATATTTTCCCTTGTATTATTTTGTCTTTTGGCAGAAATTTTGAAGAGTCCCAAAATCATTTGACGATACACCTCTTGCTGAACATCACTTCGACGCAGAGAATATGTCCATGTACTTTCATGACTTACTTTTGGATTTTAAATTACATTTAGGACTAGGAGATTTTTTTGATAACAAGCCTGACATTGTAGCATCCTGCAATAACTTTGTTTGCCCACTGTAAAATATTTCGAAGAGATCTTCCCGTTCATCAGTAGTGAATTTCGAGAAACATTCCTTCTGGCAGCAGAGATAAATGGTGCAAAAAGACACCTTCCGAAGTTACATAAGTAATATCACGTTGTTTATTCATTTTTCTGTCTTCTCGTTTTAAGTTCATTTTCATGTCCTCTCTCCTCTTTTTTCGTTTGTGTTCATTTCTTTCCAGTTTGAAACAATTCAGATCGCACACAGATCACAACTGCTACACACAACACAATTATATTGCTTACAGTGCCTGTCTAAAGCTGAATGTGTTGATGTTTGCTGCGTTCTACGTAAGAGTGCATGGGTTCATTCAACAAGCTATCCTGCCTTCTGTTTACAAGATATTGAAACGAAACTATGTAAGCAAGTAGATTTTAACACGGAGAATCGAATTAAACATTCTCCCGAAAAAGGGCCTATAGACCCATGGGCCCCTTTTCCGGCTACCGCCTCAATTATACCTTTATTAGAAATTTTTGTCATTTCTCATTATATTCCTTTATGTTATGGACATTATATTCATAAACGTCTAGGTCTACTTTGTAAAATATAGGATGCAGAAAACACAGTAATAATTTAATGTAAATAGATGCAGTAGTTTCCGAGAGAAAAACATTTAAGTTTGAAAAATATTAACTTATGTAAAACTGCATTTAAAAAGAAAAATGTATGAATTACATGCGCTGTCATATTTAAAGAGAACATTTAAGGGAGTCTGTACACCGAATTTTGACAAAAAATGAAATTTCGGCTTTTATCGCTTTTCAGTAGTTTAATAGACTATGTGTAAAATTATAATATGATTCTATTTCTTTTAATTGCCAGCTTTTAGACCAATCTTCAGTAAAAATATTGTAGTAATTCTTAATGCAAAAATGTTATCAATGAAACATTTTTTCTTGCTAATCGCTCAGTGGAATTTTAAATTTATTTATCCGGTTGTATACATAAAAGTATATTACATATGCCCTATTTTTTCTACATGTGTATCTTTTATCACTTCTGAGAAAAGTGTATCCAAAATTGAGGAATTTAACATTGCAAGGTATGGAAACTTTGACACCATGTTTTTGCACTTCCTTATTTTTTGTGACATTGGTACAATTTTCTAAGAAAGTATTCTACTCAGAAGGCTGAAATTAATATACTCGTACAATATCAATGTGATTGCATTTTACACAGTACGCTAAAAATTTAAGTTTATTTCTATCTTCAGCAAAAATAAAAAAATAATTTGCAGTCATTCTTACTGCAAAAATGTTATCAATGAATTGTTTCTTGCCAACCGCTCAGTGGAATTTTAAATTTATTTAACCCAAAATTATTGAGGAATTTAACATTGTAAGATATGGAAGTACAAACTCCCCTTAAAACTTCATAGAATTTACGAAAGTTTAAATATTTTCAACCACATTTTCTCAAAAGTAACTAAAGTGCACTTAAACCCGTTTGCTTCTGACCCTTTCAATTGTTTTGATTTGTGCGGTATAGAATGAGTGTTACGAAGAGACCGGCAGACAGTCCCATCTCTCGGCGTTGGAGGGAAGTTTCGAAGCACTTCCGGTTCGCGAACCAGTAAATACCCACCTGGGTCTCAAAAGAATCCATGTGCCCATCGGAGAGTTAAATTGAATTTCGGATATTTGGATGAAAAATTTAGAGAAAATATTTAACAGTTGTCCAAGATTCAGTGACATAATTTTAGAGAAAAATAATATACAAAAGTATATCTTGTGGAAAGTCTGATGCAGTTGTCAAAAATTAAAACAAGGTTACTCAATTGTATGGACTAATTATTAGAATATAAAGAAAACATTAAACATGTTCTTCAATAACATCTAAAGTGATAAAGACGTTTATTACACCTGGCCGGACTAGCAGCAGGTAATATAAATAGGTCTGCTGATTTCAAATTTTTACATCGAAGTGATTGAAGAGTGGCTTATAAACAGAGTAAAGATTTTTTCTTTGTCCTTTATGTTGAACATGGAGTAAGGCCATTCAGGGAAGATACCAAAGGAGAAAGATTCGATCCGGTGCTGTGGATTGAACCTCGGCATAGCTCAGTGGTTAGAGCGCCCAGTGCGTAGAACTGGGGACACGGGTTCGATCCCCGGCGCTGGAGCGAATTTTTATCCATTAATAACTTATGAATGGAGACTTTAATGGAAGTAAGTTACATTAACTCAATACATTATATTCACCATTTCAAAGGTCTCGCAGTAATAATATCATTTTACGAGCCACCACTGGACACCGGGTAAATGCGAACCATTTACGCTTGAAAATTACATCGACTTGAGCATATTAAATATTTTGGCACGTGATACAAATTGTCTGAATTAGGGTTAACAGTCTAAGAAGTGTTAACTGTCTCCGCTTATAGGCCTACGTGTCTAAATATTTGACATTACAATCGTACTGTTTCATGCGAACTCCGCGTAGAGCGTGTAATAAATATCGATTCGCAAGATGACTCGTATCGAGTGTTTGAATCGCTACAGCCAAGTAATGACCACTATTACTTACACCGGAAAGCGTCATTAGTAGCATTTGTTTCCCAGAACTCAACAACAGAATTGTTACGAAGGTCGCAAACAATCTATATATCGACTGTATTTTGCTTTAATGTTAGCACTTAAGTAGCATTTCTTCCTGTTCAGACATGCGAGTGTTCATACATCGAACGTCGCTGGGAAAATCATTTTACTCCCTGAAGACACAGTTCAATTTTCCATCCGCGTACGCGTGCAATCTGGGAACGAAAGAATCAAGTTAAAACGCCCGTTCAATTAAGATGCATGAAGATTTTGTGTCTACATAGTGCGCCGCTTTTAACTTCATTTTCATTACGTATATACAGAGTGAACCGTAAGTAATATCATTAATTCTGGCGAGTGATTCCTTGAGTAAAAAGCAACAAAAATTTAAATACCATTTTGCTATATTTATTTTATTTTATTATTTATTTATTTATTTATTTATTTACTTATATACTTATTTACTTATTTATTTATTTATTTATTTAAACTGGTAGAGATAAGGTCATCAGTCCTTCTCACCCCCTCTACCAAGTGATTACAACTACAATATTAAGAATACAATTACAATTATAATTACAATTAATATTAAATTTACAAATACAATCAAAATCAAAGTACTAAAAGATTAACTGATTAATAATAGCTGGACAGTTTATTGTAAAAGTTAAGAAGAAAGAAAAAATGTTTTATTAATTAAGTAAAAAGTAAACCTACTCTACGCACTAAGAAAATGCTTAATAAATTTGCTTTTGAATGCTACTAAATTCCGACAGTCTCTGATGTCACTGGGTAGAGTATTCTACAAGCGCGAGAGCGAGATTGTGTATGATGATGAATACGATGATGTTTTACTTGTATGTGTTGGTATGGCCAGTATGCGGCTATTTTGCGTGCGAGTGAAGAGATTACTGTATGATATGATGACAGGTAACTGAAACAGGAGGCAAGGTAGGTAGGTGTAGAGGTGTGAAGGACTTGGAAAAGGAGAACAAGAAAATGAAAATTTCTACGTTCGTTAAGCCGTAGCCAGTTTAGAATTTGGAAGGATGGGGGTAATGTGGTCAGCGTGACGGACATCGCAGACGAAGCGAACACAAGAATTATGAACACGTTGTAACCTTTGCGACTGGTTGACATTGAGGTCAGTCAATAGAAAAGCACAATAATCGAAGTGGGGCATTACTAGTGTTTCCACTAGTTTTGAATAGCTTTCCAGAAAAACGTGCTTTTTAAAATACATGAATTATGGCATCTTGCAACGCTGCGCCAGCAGGCAGTAGGTTACATATTGAATTGTGACGTTTTACCATTTCACCTGGTTTGTTGAAGGTCAGTACCATTGAAGGTCATTGTTTTTAAACTCCTAAGAAAAAATACAGACGATATACGTTAAACTGTGTTAGAGAACGGAGATTTAACGTTCATTTCACGTTAAACAAAATCTTGGAAAATATAATATAAACTGTAAAACTTAAATTTATTAAACGTTCAGAGAACACAGACAATAAGATACGCATATTTGAAACTAAAGTGAAAAGATTTAAAAATATTTATTTTCTTCACTCCCATTTTAGTTGAATATTCTAGAGATCGTAAACAATAATGATACATATTTCACGTTACAAAAACAACATTTTAAAACCTTTAAATCTCTAAAGGAAAAGAATAAAAATACGATATGCTTATTTTACGTTAAAGTAGCGAACAAAATTAAAATATTGGTATTATGAAACAAGTTTATAATACTATAGCTTACTACGCGAGCAAATGTTATGAAACGAACGTACTAGTGTGATTCACACTTTTACGAATGTAATAATTGTATAACATTATAAATGAGTTTCGTACGACAGCATTACAAAACAATATTAATAGAGAAATAATGACAGATATGAGATGTGTAATGATGTGTAGTTTGATATGGTCTATGAAGAAAGGGGTTGTTATGACTAATTTAGTATATTAATTATAGCACTGGCAAATCGTTTCATAATGTTAACTTTATGATAAAAGTTTGTCTTAATACAAGTCATGACGTTTTAGTTGTCATGGTAATATTTTTATGCACGACCATGCCGAAATGTAGTAATTATACACCTGGTAGCAGCCCTTTAATGGACCTCATTAAAGCACACCTATTCATTAAAGTTCAGGTGTTCCACCAATCAGAAAATACCATTGTAGCAATATGAAAGCGCAAGTATCGATTATTCTCGGATATGCAATCGAAAGACAACAATAAATCAATAAATCACCTATATTTGAAATAAAGTCAGTTCTGTTACTATAATAATTAGCGTTAATTGTAAATAATATTCAAATAAATTCAATTTGTCATCTCGTTTTTCAATGTCAAGGTCAATGTCGACATCTGTTTCTCGGAAAAATCAATACTTTCGCGTCTGCGCACATCTCACAATTTAGAAGATCAGTTCCGCTCCTCACTTAGTTAAACATAACATGAATACTTATGAAAAATTTCAAGTTAGAAATAAGGTCGAGCATAAAAAGTCGTATGAAACTTGACTATAATGGTAATAAAGACGCTCGTATGAAAATTATGAAACGAGCTTGCGCTCGTTCCATAATGTACTATTACGGCACTAGTACGATAATGTGGCACATTATGCACGATTTTCACTAACGATAAAGACTGTTTATAATGCTGGAGTGCAAAAAAAAAATTAATCTGTTCGATTTAATTTTAATTAAATATTCGGTGAACGCAGCCAATAAGAAAAAGTTATGTCACATTATACGTAATTAATGATTTAAACAACTTCTTTTGTCGTATTACGAGCATTTTCTTCAGCCATTTAGAAATAATTACCTCCCACTTTCATTTTTAAAGTAGTAATAGGTAAACTTAACCCATTTATGAACAGATTTTTTTTTATTTTTGTTTCACATATATATCATATTAAGTGAGTCAGAGGGACGTTGTAAGTATGAGGAACTCTGAAAATACTGATTTAGGTACTTCGGTAAAAATGTATGGGGTGGGTCGATAACGACCCACTAGGCACTTCCTCGAGAAATATGTTCATTATAATATTTTGATGATTTCTTGTTTTATTTATTATTTCTTTTGCGTAGTATGCAACTTGTTAAATTTAAAAGTAATGTATAAACAAATCATTACCATATTATAAACGCATACGATATTTTAAAATATTTATTGAATAATTTCTCTGAGAGCTATATTCACATTTACATGTATTTTACATTCACACATCTGAAACGAAACCTTGTACTGGAAGAAATAAATAATTTGAAGCACAGAATAAATTATGGTACATGGCATAAGGGTACGGCCACACGAGCTACATTTGTCGCAGGTTTTCTGCTACAAATGAAGCTGCCGTAATTGTCGCAAAATGGGTGGCCACACGGGCGCTACAATTACTGCCAGTTTCTGCGTTAAATGTCGCTACGTGTGACCACATGACATGCCACACGTAGCGACATTTGTAGCTAGTTCTTTTGCGTTTTGCAGCACTCAGACGTATGCAGTGGAAGCTTTCTTCCGAGATGGAGTATGAAGCCAAAGTCGCTTTGTGTGTGATGTTAGTGTACATTATTACGGTCACACACAATTGTAATGCGCATGAGAAGAAAATTTATAGCAGTGCCATAAAGTTAACTTTTATTCCTGCGTCGATTTTACAACAGGCAATATTGTTCGTCAGTAACAATCGAAAGTATGGTGTGGGTGAAGGGTTTGCTGAAAGGCTGTATGAAGACCTAATTTCTCGTGGTTCTGTAGAAGGGTCATTGGGATTGTACGACAGGTTAGACATGCTCTACCCTTTTCAATACATGAATTTCTGAAGCATCTCCAAGTAAAAAGGAGTTTTAAACATGACCCAAAACACAACTCAAAGAGGCAATCTGTTTGTAACATATTTGAGAGATGTCTTGTATAAGAATTGTGTTTTTTTAACAAATGAAGTCGCTGTGAAGGGTTTACTGGAACGCTATTGTATAGATTTTATTATTGAAGGGAACCTTTGGTCAAAAATGAAAGAAAAAAAAATGTGTACTCTCAAAGAACGGTATTTTGAAAAAAGTATAAGTAAACACATCTATCATAAAAGTTCTCTTTTCCTTGGCTTTGCAGAATGCTTATTGGACGTTGCGGCAATTTAAACTTGACCCTTATATCCCAAAATACAACTCAAAGTGGGAATGTCGTTATAAACAATACTGATTTGTGAGGTCTGTCCTGCAAAAGAATTGTACGTTTTTTACCAAACAAAATTGCTGTGAAGGGTTTGCTAGAACGCTTTTGTATACATTTTATTATTGAAGAATTCTTTAGATCGAAATTGAAAGAAGAAAAATGTATGTACTTTTTAAAGAAAGATATTTTGAAGAGAGTTAAAAAATAGGGCAACTCAGATGGACTATACATAAGCTAAGCAATATTTATTGGCACCGTATTATTAGTAACAAAATATGTCATAAATAATAATAATAATAATAATAATAATAATAATAATAATAATGGCTTTATTTAACCTGGCAGAGTTAAGGCCGTAAGGCCTTCTCTTACACTCATCCAGGATTAAAACTTGCTTACATAGTTGAACATAAAACTGGATCGGAATTAAGTAATTACATACTGATACAATTTAGGTACATAATGAGATCAAAAGAGGTAGTTACATAAAATTTACCTCATAAAATAAAAATAAACATAGTGAAATACATATTAATGTTGTTAGAATCAAATACGAAACACATGAAAAACAGAAGCCGATAATTCAATAAAAAAAATGTACACAGTAAAAATAAAAATAAACACATTAGTATACGTATTAGTATTAGATTACAATTAAGTAGGATTTACATAATTAAACCAGAAACCGACAATTGAATAAAATGTACACAAAAAATAGATTAATAATAAAAAAACGACAACATAGTGGGATACATATTGGCGTTAAGTGAAAAATAAACACGATTTAGATAATAAAAATAGGAAAAAAAAAAATAAAAAATAAAAAAAAATACAGTGGAACACATTCCATTAAATATTTGCAACGCGTTAGGTCTGGCAACTCATCATAAGATATTTTTCTAATTTACATTTAAAGGAAATTAAAGTTCGGTAGCCCTTGGCTTCAGGCGGCAGAGAATTCCAGTGAGGAGAAGTAGCAACAGTGAAAGATGAAGAATAAAGAGATGATGTGTGCAGTGGTATTTCTAGCATGTTATCATATTGTGACCGAGTATTTAAGTTATGATACCGAGAAAGACTGTGGAATCGGACAGATAAGTAAAAGGGAGTAGAGGTGTGCAAAATTCGGTATAAGAGAGAAAGGGAATGTAACTTTCTCCTCTCATTTAATCTGAGCCACAATAATTTATCGAAAGAAGGCGAAATGTGATCGTAGTAGCGGACATTACAAATGAAACGAACACACGCATTATGAACACGTTGCAGTTTCTGGGATAAATCCACCCTGAGATCACTGAATAAAGCGTCACAATAATCGAATTGAGGCACAATAACAGTCTGTACAAGCGTCTGCTTTAATTTAGCTGGATAGTGGTACAATCGTTTTAAAGAGTGAAGAGTGGAAAATACTTTCTTGCATGTGTGTTTGATATGCGTGTCCCAGGTAAGGTTAGATTCAAAATGAACTCCGAGGTTTTTTACAGTTGAACTGAATGGAATGATCGCTTTATTCAGAGTCACAGAAGGAAGGTTCAGCTTATTAATATCGGGGATTAATCTTTTATTCGAAAATAAGATAGCCTGTGATTTATCTGTATTTAAGTTAAGTCCTAATTGTTAAGAACAAGATGAAACGGATTCGAGATCTTTATTGAGTCTATTAATACAGTCACTTAGTCTATCAGGACTGGCGGAAATGTATAATTGAACGTCATCTGCATAAATATGATATCTGCAATATTTAAATGACTTGGCGATATCGTTAATATAGAGACAGAAAAGCAATGGACCCAATACCGAACCCTGGGAAAATCCTGACTCTACTATTTGTCAGGAGGAGAACCGATTATTAAAGACAACACACTGCTGGCGGCCAGTGAGATAGGAGTGCATCGTATTGTTATAAATCTGTCATGATAATAATTTCCCATCTAAAAGTCAATCTCCCTCTCTACTTCACTCCCTCATAAACACAAGTTAATTCTGTTGTTATGATTACATACACATACTGAGAATTTCAACCATAAAAAAAACGGGTTTTCCTTCAAATTTGAGAATGCCTTTCTCCCATTGTAGGCCTACATCTTATCCAATAGAAAACAGAGTTTACGTTCTCTTAAACATGATAGGTCACGTTTCTCAGATTATTAAATTTCGGGGGAGGGGGAAACTGAAAGGTGAATCTTGGGGTATGTTACAGTTTCATGTCTCAAAGTTTTTTTTTTACCAACAAAAGAAAATTTTAACGCTAAAAGATAAGCGGGGTGGTACAAATTGCGATATCTTATAGCTAATTCGAGAGACAAATTTCACTGCACTCATCAATGTCACTTGTTTTATTTTTAAATACATTAGGCCTGAATAAAATGCCAAGGTATTGTATGCCTGGCTGCAAAATCAATTACCAGAAAGGAACTTAGTGGCGATATTTACTTTTCCTTCTGGTGAAGTAACAAAAAACAGGAGTAAGATTAAGAAAATAGTATTTAAAATTAGCTTACGCGTGTATCCACACGCATTTGTAAATTTTCATTGCGGTAAATTACTGTAATTCTCTACTATAAAATGAATAACTTTGATTTGTTATTTCACTCTTTTTAAAGTCTTTATCTGTGTGTCCTTTACATGACATTTGATTTTCGCTTTCTATCTCATTCCTAAAAAATTAAAGCATAACCATTCATTTTACACGGTTGTTTGTAATTTTACTACAATTTTTTTTTGTTTTCTTTTGCATTATATTTATTCTTTATTTATTGTGAATTAGTAGATAAAAGTCTTTTGACATGTATATTCTTTGACTCACTGAGTCTCCTCTGGAAATTAGTAAAGCGGAAATAAATATTAATATAAATTTAAAGTTAAAAAATATGGATTTCATAATAAGAAATTCCCAGTAACTAACAACAATGTTAATTCGTTTAAGGTGGAAAATTATTGGTCACGAATAGACCTAACATGTCAGACGGCGCCAAACTTGCTACACATACTGCTCCGTGTGGCCGCTTCCATTTAACTCAATGCGGTCTATAATTCCAGCTACATTTGTCGCAGAAAGTTGCTACAAATGTAGCTGCACGTGTAGCCACCCATGTCGCTACGTGTGGCCACCCAACAGCAGTAAATGTCGCAGAAAAAATGGACCCGGACCCATTCGAGTTGCAACACGACCTTGGGATGCGCCAAACTTGCTACATTTACTGCTCCGTGTGGCCGCTTCCATTTAACTCAATGCTGCCTATAATTCCAGCTACATTTGTCGCAGAAAACTTGCTACAAATGTAGCTCGTGTGGCCGTACCCTAAGGTCCACACTTGTGGTTAGCGCGTCTGGCCGCGAAACCAAGCTGCCCGGTCGGGGCAAGTTACATGGTTGAGGTTTTTTTCCGGATTTTTCCCTCAACCCAATATGAGCAAATGCTGGGTAACTATCGGTGCTGGACCCCGGACACTTTTCACAGGTATTATCACCTTCATCTCATTCAGACACTAAGTAACCTGAGATGTTGGTACAGCGTCGTAAAATAATCTACTAAGAATACATGACATAAGTCCTTAGATCTACTCATGATATGGTGCACCTCTGACATGCTTTTACATTGCCACAAATCTTGTATCGCCATCTTTGTTGTTGGGCTATAGTGCCCACAGTGATCCTTTCTCCGGTGTTCTTTGATGGTATCGAAGGAACGAACTCGTCTTCTACTCTTTGGAGAAGTGTCAAATTTTAGGCTTGCGTTATTTCGTGGCCGAAGGCGAGTGCATCCAAAGACTTTCCATATGATCAACTGACTGAGAAACCAAGCATTGTTCATGCACACATCTAATAACCATGAAAGTAATGGTATGTGCCATTTTTTCCACGTATATCAGAAGTATGTACTCCACTCATATTGCAATTATATTTACGGAAAGCATAAGGCAGACGAACTTTGATTTCCTCTTATTGTAAAGGGGCTACTTCAAGTTCGTTAGACATGATGCTCACCTTTATTTCTTTCTCGCTTTATCTACGTGTCGGTTGTGGGGAATTCTCAATTTCATTGCTGATAAGATCTGAATCTTTTCTAATATCGGTGCCCCCTTCTTCATTATAAGGCTGAACAATGTCTGATAGCTCTGTCACTAACTCTGCTACAGTTTGTAGTTGAGCTCGGTCGGAGTCCTTGCAATCTTCATCTCCAGAATCTGCATCCGTTATCCTCGAGGACAAATGAATATATCTGCCCCGTATTTTGAGATTTCGGAAGAATCAGATCTCTCCAACTATCCTACAATTTAGATTACTGTCAGACCAGTGAGTTTGAAAAGAGGGAATACTTATGATTATGGAAACTGTTATGAAGGATCTCAGTTTTCAGATGGGGCCAGTAGAGAACTCTCATGAAGATAGTAAAAAGACAAAACGGGATCATTCTGATTGTTATTCACATCCGGCTCTCATAGATACCCCTAGTGCCGAGAATTATGAACTACTTAGTTCGTCAAAAACTGTCCAGAGTGCATCCCAAGCGGTGAGATATAACATTACACAAATAAAACAATGTTGTAAACGAAAGCGGTAATAAGCCTGAGATATTCTGAGAAATGCCATCAGAATTATCATCCCCAAAAGCACTCCTAATCCTTACACAAACTTCTATTGAGGTATTTGTTCGTAAAAACAACACTCAAAGAAAAATAATAAGAAAAGAAAATGATTTCATAATGAAAAGCTGTGTGAAAGGTAATCCTCGAATAAGTGCTTAGTGAGTCGTTATCGACCCACACTAAATTCTAAGCCATGCTGTACAGCAAATAGCGCAAATATTGGCAAAAACATACAAGATACATATTCTCCTGAATCTTCTTGGCAGAAAACACTGATTGTTAATAAAATTCACGGATTGAACAGAGTTTTCACTCACTTTTTCTTCTCCAAGGCAGACGGTAGTTGCGTCATATTTATTCGGCAAGTTCCCGCGCAATAATGACGTGGTCTGTTGGTTTCCCGCGTGTTCCACAAGTGCATTGTACCTTTGTGCATCTAAGAAAAGTAGACAAGTAGTGTTGTCTAGACTAATTCGCGTGGAAAATAATTTTAATCAATGGGTCGAAAACGACCCACCTGGGCATATAAAAAAAATAAAATTTCCCGAGCCAGATTTAAAAGCAAATGTGTTGTTTCCATATTTTCTCGTTGTCTTACCCATTCGTTGCATACGCGAGCTACAGCTCATGCATTTTGTCAAGACACTCGCGTTGTGCAGTAAGGGAAAAACATTTCTATTGAGGGGTTAGGAATAGAAGGGAAGGTCGCGCTTGCGTCTACCGAGTTCAAGGCAAATAGTAACTCATTCCCCTATAATTCGTAAGTAGACTCATCCGATCTCGTGCGCAGCTCTCTAGGAAGAGTGGGGGAGTGTCTGGACATAATGCATGAGCTGTACATCTCTCGAGGCAGCTTTACAGTGTTGTCCAGTGCACGAGTTGTCTTTTGCGGAATGAAAAGTTACATTGGTTTGGATCAAATTTCTGCACATTTGAAGGACAAAACTAAAATTCGTTGAGTCATTTATTGTGATAATAAACTCCTCTCTCAAATTGATTGAGCATATTGGGAATTAATTCAATAACTTTCCCAAAATACACTATGAAATATTTCACATATTTTTTTTTTCTCGAAAAGGAAGCACAAAGAGCAAAATTGTATTAAACGTATTTGTTTTAAATAACTCAAGGAATAAACCTTTGAAATTAATGACATTACTTACTGTTCACCCTGTGTATTAATTAACGTTAAATATCAGTCTTGCATTCATTGCATGAATGCGTAAAGTGAAAAGAAAAGTTGAACCGTTTAGATGCACCTTTAAGGTAATATTAAACAGGGCTTTTCTGATTCGCTATACGAGTCATATTGAAATGACACAATTGTGAGTTTAAAAGAGAAAAAATCAGGAATTTGCTTTATGTTGGAGTCCTTGATTGATATACACAAGGACACACAGATACTTGGAAATATCCATAGATTAATTTAAATTAGATAGAAGGGTACACGTATAGAGAGTGATTCAAAATGTTGTGCTCAAATTGAAGGAACTTATAGAGATAGAATAACAATTTTGCAATAGAAACTCAAGGCCTAGAAATTAATTCTGAATCAGGAACTATGAATAACAGGAACTACATGATGGACAACATACCTATGAATAGTAATAGCAATTTGTGCAAAATTTAAGGTATGATTCGAAACTTTCAATGGGCAAACGGTCAATTTTTCATTGTTTTATTTCATGTAATCTTGCGCTCTAATTATTTAGATTTAAGATGATGTTTGTTTCATGTAAATCTGATAAATTGTTTCGAGAAATAAACATTTTAGAGCAACTCTGAAAATTTAAAGATTCTAGGTAGATTCAAACTTCATTCTTATTCCCTTGAGTATTGATTTTTACGACACATTGCTAAATTTAAACAGCTCTAAAAGTATTTAACGTAAGGACGTTATTCTTGCTTTCAAATGAAACCTTATTTACCAGACTATAGCTTCAACTGATCAGAACGTAATCGTAAATTTGATACAATTAATAAGCAAGTATTAATAATAAAATTCACAACTTTTTAAAGCAATAAGCATAAGTATACTAACTTTTTCAATTTGAAATATTTTCCACACGAGATATTTTACTACAGGCCTTGCTGTAACTCAAGTCTCCTGTAATTTAAAAAGAGAATCATGTATCTCTCATCGTTGTAACAGAAATTTGGGCAGTTGAAATGAATAACTACACTAAAATGACTTTATATTGTTACTGGATAAAGTGTTAACAGAACTGATTTATTTCACTGTGGTTAGCTTAGTTCCTGTGAATGTTCTATGTGGTAAAGTTTTAAAAAATATACAGGTAAAATCCTGGGGGTTGTTCTTAAGTGTAGAGCAATACTTTAAGATAGGCAAAGTTTGCATGAATTTAAACTTGATTTTGTATTACACCAAAAATTGTTCGAACTGGCAACCATTACATTCAGTGGAGGCATTGCACCGTCAAAGGAAACTCTGGCGCAATCACCCAATTAACCCAGGCACCTTCTGAATCATATCAATGCCGCAAACATTCTGGCTGAATTTCTGAGTCTTACACCGGTGTATCGTAAATGAGACTTTTGATATGATCAAGAAATATGTAATCAAGAAATATCAGTATCAAATTAGGGTAGCGGGCTGGCCATTCAATCGGACCTGTTCTTCCGATCAACGCCCGGGATCTGTGAGATTTAGAAAGTGTCGTACAGCAAGAGTAAAATGTACTGGTGCTTGTCCTGTTGCATTCACATCTGCTGACACACGATAACTGGCACGTTTTCAACAACTCTTGAATAACTTATTGCAGGAAGTTGTTGTAAATCTCCGCATCAAAACGTGGTTGCAGGATTTGGTGCAAAGTATGATTACATCCTCAATGTAATTTCTGGAATTAGTCATTGATAATTACTTTGGCGACCATAGATTCCTATTAATAAATGTTGTGCCTCGACTCCTCTATAAGGGCCTTCAGTTTGAGCAGAAACTTTTGAATCACCCACTGTTATAAATAGATAGAAGAGAGAATGGAAATATACAGGATGGAAAGGAACCTATTACATTAATTCACAGAGGTCAAGCCAATGCGAACAAGTTTTGTCTAATAAGTCTTTTGATACGCCCAATAGTTTCAAGAATACGAAATGTAACTTGTTGCAATGCTGAACGCTCCTCGAGGTCATTGCACCGCACTGGGTTTGAGTGTAACTGCAATCATCCACTCCGCAAGACTTGCGAGAGGAGAATGTAAACAAAAACGTCTCATCAGATATATTTCGATCAAATTACTGTTCATTCGTAACACTTAAGTTTACAGTAATGTTCAGTAAGATGTCAATTTCTTTTTCTGAATTAATTTCTTTTTAATTTCTTCAAAGATAATAACTTAAATGGAGATTGAGTTTTACAGAATGTGTATTCGTAATAATGTTATTTTGGGTTTTGTATCAAATGTTAAGGAATCTTTAATGGAAATAATTTTTTTTCTCATTAGAATGTACGGTAGTGGCAAAAAAAAAAAAAACGGACCGTACCTTGTAGCTGATTTCAGAGCTTTTCTCACAGTGACAGCACGATCGACTGGTAACTAAGACATTCGTGGTTCGAACCCTGCCAGGGAAGGAAACCTTTTTTTTGTTCCTTATTCAAATTTATTTAATTTTTTAGTAGGTTATTTTACGACGCTTTATCAACAGCTTAGGTTATTTAGCGTCTGAATGAGACGAAGATGATAATGCCGGTGAAATGAGTCAGGGGTCCAACACCGAAAGTTACTCAGCATTTGCTCATATTGGGTTGAGGGAAAACCCCGGAAAAAACTTCAACCAGGTAACTTGCCCGACCGGGAATCGAACCCGGGCCACCTGGTTTCGCGGCTAGACGTGCTAACCGTTACTCTACAGTTGTGGACTTCAAATTTATTCCCAATACTTTTCGAGTGCACCGATATTTTACTACTTCATTAACTTATTATTCCCAGAATATGAATTTTGCCAGCTTATTTTCTAATGGCTTTCGAAATGGGCTACGTCAGCAGTCGAAACTACAACAATTTCAATAGATTACTCGCTATCTTGTGAATGCGGGAGTGGCATGCGCAGTGGCTCATTTCGGGGACTTTGATTATTCCGTCGGTCCGGTTTTTTTTGCCGCTACTGTACATTCTTTACTATTTTGTAATTACGAGAAAAGCAAAGAAATCAACAGATACTGTGAATGTTAAATAAGTTTCATGATATTAAATTTAGAGTTGAAGTAGGCCTAGTTATAGCGTAAAAAGAACGTTAAAAACCAAACAATTTGCATAATTAATTCATAAATACTTTACGTTTTCATGTACAGTAATTTGATTGAAACGTATCTGATGTGTATTTTTTATGTTTACATTCTCTTCTCGCAAGTCTTGCGCAGTGGATGATTGGAGTTACACTCACCCTCACTGGCTAGCAATGATCTTAAGGAGCGTTGCAACACGTTACATTTCGTATTGTCAAAACTATAGGAAGCATAAAAAGCTTATGTGACAAAACTTGTTCGCAATGGTTTATTACCACTGTGAATTGATGTAATAGGTTCTCTTCCACCCTGTATATGGGCCGTCGGACATACAACGGATAGACGAACCCAGAATGGAAAATCATATACGCATGGGTGGGCAACTCGTGCTCTCAAACTGTGAACAAACTCAGTCAGGTAGAACGAACTCTGTGCTAACTGTAGTGTACGTGGGCCTTGCAAGACGAGTGGTTGTGTTTTGAGAGAGTTCGCTCGCGTCTACAGTGAGTGGCGGCTTGTAATGAGTAAATCATAGTGTAATCCGTTCAAATCTTTTCCCTTTAGGAATGTAATATTTTTTGAAATCTCTTTAATCTATAAACACTTGTAAACTCTGATTACTTTCTATGTTCCAATGAAGACAAATAATAACTAATATTAACAAACAGTATAATAAGTGCTGCAAGTATATTTGTTGTATCTTGAAAAGGTTGTGTTTAATTTATGTTTTCAGCACTAAATAATAACGTATTATAATTTACAACGCTTGGCAATAATGGAATTTTAGTTCTGTGTATTTAGTTACAGCCTATCTAAAACTACTGTAGACCTAATTATTGTACCATGCATAATTTTGAAATACAAATCATGGAGGAAACCTATTGTACCATGCATAATTTTGAAATACAAATCATGGAGTAAACCTAGACATGAAGACCACCTGCACGAGCCGCCACAGCGCACCATGGCAGTGAACTGCTTCCGTAACGAAACTACACACAGCTTGTAACTGCAGCGGCTACCTCAGTTTGTGCTTTTTGTGCCTAGGTTTTTAGCGCCCTCCCCTGCATATACGAGTATGCAGCGTACAGTCAGATATGCAACGGATGAGAGATATACGAAATTGATTAGGCAGATATACAAATTTGGATCAACTATTCATAAATAAATGTATATTAAATAAAAAGAGTTAGATAGACATATACACGGCAGATAGAAAGCAGATATTTGGACGAAAAATGGATACGTGGATAGTCAGCGAATAAGGGGGTAGACAGATATGCACAGGAACAGACACATAGATGAACTAACAGATGGGCGGTTAGAAATTCAAATGGACTAATTACGACAATCATTACTAAAAATGTCGTACTCTAAGTGCATTTTCCTTCTGAGGACCTGGTGGGGTATTTAGACACCCCATTGATTGTTATTTCAGTTCAAAACATAATAATATTTATTGTTGAGTTATGACTCTTCTGCAGTGTCTCTCATGTACTTTCTGGTTTCACATTTCGCATGAAAGAAAGCTCTCTACCTCTGATTTTCTTTAAAAAAATAATGATTAGTGGTCAGGGTGTCGAAATACCCCACATGGTCTTCTATGTTGCCTATTATATATTTTTTTCCTTGCAACGAGAAATATAGTTTATCATAATTGATAGCATGGTTTGTTTAAATTGAAACATTCGTTACATTGTCCCACTGGTTTTGCATCTTGAGTCCATTGTCATGATTTCTGATGTCACATCCTGTTATTTAGTCAACTATCTAGTTCACTTCGGTTCTAAATATAGGTTTTGGACACAGCATTACTACGAGCTACAGATACAGTTGAATGGATTCAACAATGGACTCAAGATGCAACGTAGACAATGTTCAACAATAAAAAGTTTTCCTTCTCTACTAACACAAAAGGAAGAAAGTAGATCGAACCCTCGAACGTTCTGTTTCTCTTACATATATTTTAGCAATTTTCAGACAGTTATAGTAATTATTACTCGATCAAGGCGAGTGGAGCCGCGGACGTAAGGTGAACTATCGCGATGCGGTATTACGAACGCAGGAGCAGTAGCGCCACGGCTCCGGGCTGCAGGACTCCACTGACCTTGGTCGAGTAATACATACAGAGTGATTCACGAGGAAAGGTAAAAACTTTAGTATGTGAATTCTGAAGCCATTCTGAGTCAAAAAGTTAATATGAATATAGGTCCGTTTTCGAACGATTACGGAGATATGACCCTTTGATTTCACAAAAACTTCTAAGATTCCATTGTACTAACTCGCATTTAGAGGCAGATAACGGACAAAATTAAAGTTTATATTCAAGTATGCATACATACCTAATATTCTAGACGTCGGGATCGATGTTTTCGCACATTTTCAAAGGTACCTCCTTCTGCTTCAATGCACTGTTGCGCTCGGACGTGAATCGTGCTCATCGCTCGGGAGAGTTGCACGTAACGGTTTTTTATGCCGCATCCAAAATATGGTCGATTAGCGCCTCTCTCCTTTCCCCCTTCCTTTGCTATACAAAGTCTTTCTTCCAATCCCATAGACAGTAAGTACCCTTCGATATGGTCCCTTTTGTTCGGAAAGCGTCGTTCATATTCAGTGACGGCACGCAAGGAACTTACTTCGCACAAACCATAAACATACACAATATCGGTGTATTCTGTAGTCGAAAATTTATAAGGTATCTTGAAAAACACAACTTAACACTTCCGATAACTGTACCTGTATAATTACTGTACTGTAGGTAGCTGACTGGACTGCTGTGAATTGATGATAGTGTAGGCTATTTGTGTTATCTGAGAGTTCTGTGTCATTACATCAGACAAGGGCAGGCGATTGGACGTTTGTAATGCCCCACCACCCGGTTTCTTTCTGTTATCTACATCGTTCACAATGCAGATTCCAATGTTACGTCATTCATTGCAATCTTGATCTTGATCTTGTCTTACGTCTCGTCTCACGTCAGCAGCATATGGTAACGTCTGATTCGCAATGGGGCGAGACGTTTTACCAAAAAGAATGCATCTAGCTCCGCCATCGTTCGAAAACGGACCTATGTTCATATGAATTTTTTCACTCAAAATGGGCTAAGATATCGTATCCTAAATTTTTTACCTTTCCTCGTGAATCACCCTCTATGTCTGTGAGCAGGCATTTTCTGTTATGAAACTTCTAAAAAGTCAACACAGAGTGAGGATGAGTGATAATAACCTGAGAAATAGTTTGCGAATATCTGTTGCTAATAATATTCATCCCGATTTCAAGGGCATGGTAAAATCAAAACGAATGAAGTTTTGAAAGTGTAAGAACGGAGAAAGGATCAGTCAAAACACGACTCTCACGTACAGTGACAACAGTACGCCTGCTGGATAGATAGCCGCGCACTTCATTTAGCGACATGCCATCTGTGCCACATCGTGGCAGGAATGTTGACATCACTGGTGTAAACCATCAAACTGACATTACCCGTCGGGGTTGAAACACTATGCTTTAACGATATGCCTCAGGCAACTGTGTTTTCAACAAGGAAAACTGTTGAAAAAGTGCTCTCCATATTCATGAGTTGTTATTCATAACTTAAAAATCTTGTGGCTAAAAATGAAGTTTGCTATCTACGCAACCTTGCACTAGATAAAACTTACAAACGTGGAGTCTCAGGCATGTGATGATGAAGTACTTCTCCACTGCCTTCTCCAAATGTGAAGTAGGTGAGATTGAATTATACAGATATGACGTCTTTTAACAAAGGGGAAAAAGTACACAGAGAAAATCTTCCAAGTACAATTTATTGTGCATTACAAATTGTATTTGTTGCTCACTAGAATTCCAGTTCGGGTCTCCGTTGTGAAATTCGATGTACTATCACCACAGTCTACTATATACAGTCACGAAGCTCAATACTTACTAAATATGCAAACATAGATAGTTGCTAGCCACTAGGATCGCTACTATCGCCTCATCAAAGACCTTTCCTCAGCAGACGATAGAATGTATTGTACCTACTTTCGATATCGTGTTCTTTTGACAAAAATAACACCTTCCTTCCACTATTGAAATATGAAGTACATAAGGTTTATATATTATTTTCATAGAGTATATATTATATTTTATAAAATCACCTTCCTAGATCTTTCGGAAGAAAGATAACTTTAACCTCTTTTCTTACAATTTATAGTACTATAAACGTCTCTTTGTCCCATATTATTATTCAGACTATTGTAATTTAGCCATTTACAGTTATTGCAACCGATAACGAGCATTTCACAGTTTACACAACATTTCACAACAATGCGAAATACGACACAGTCAATGTCTTTTCGATCTAGACCAGGCCGTAATGTATGTTCGGGTTTTCTATTTCAGTGTATGGAGCTCTGTGAAATTTAATATTATAACTTTATTGCGTATCATTGCTAAGTTTTATTTAGTGTAATATGTCCATAAGTTCCGTTTACTTCTCGCTGCATAAAATGTTACAGAAATAATAATCATAAAACTGTGTTATTTTAATGTGAAGAGAATTTTACAAGTTAACATAATCTGTTCGTATCAACATTTTAAGTTTAAAATTGAAGCTATTTTGAGGTATAATAAAAATAATTTATATTGTGATTTTAATTTAGCACATCTCCCTTCCTTAATTGTAGACAGAAAATGTACTATACCACTCCTATTAAATAGAGCAGCTGGCTACGGACTGGAAGGTCCGGGGTTCGATCCCAGGTGGTGACAGGATTTTTTCTCGTTGCCAAACTTTCAGAACGCCCCCGAGGTTCACTCAGCCTCCTATAAAATTGAGTACCGGGTCTTTCCCGGGGGTAGAAGGCGGCCAGAGCGTGGTGCCGACCACACCACCTCATTCTAGTGCCGAGGTCATGGAAAGCATGGGGCTCTACCTCCATGCCCCCTAAGTGCCTTCATGGCATGTTACGGGGATACCTTTACCTTTTACTCCTATTAAATTAGTGTAGGTACGTACGATTGTGTTAGGGCCTACTTCGTCTCTTAGGTAGTAGATAAATACAATACTCAATTGTAGTAGTAAAATACAGACAAATTGAATGTGCGGGGTATCATATATGACATTATGTTTAATTATAATGTACAATTGCGAATATAGGAATATAAGTTAAATATAGTATGCATAAACTATAATTTCCATATGACATAACATACATATGTAATGGCAGGGCATTGGAGACCACTAAAATTAGACAGAAAGGGGCAACTGGTACAGTAAGCATAACCTATAATTTCAACATATCTAAATATCCGTGCGGTGCAACTGAAAAGTATTGAATCGTGCATAAATGAATGTACAAGAACTTCCCAATATTTAATCGAAATGAAGGCAGGTATTACACATACGAACAACATAATTTTCACACCAAAATAATATTAAACCGTAACTCGCAAGTGAGTTATATCTGAAGTGTCTCATAATCATTGTTTTAAATTTTATTAATGCAGTTACACTACATTTTAGAGGAATATAGGTGACTCTTTATGAATTCCAACTAATTTATATGGTTGAGACGCCGCCCTTCGTGATCGGGTTAAGCGAGTCACATGGTCTGCCTTACGGCCTTAGATCACGATGGCACACAATCACAGTCTATTGTTCCTAGTACTCACAGCGCTCCAAGCGGCTAGCAACTATCGCAAGAAATGCAAAAAATCAACCCAAGCTTCGTGACTGTATACAGTAGACTGTGCTAGCACAGCCTAGTATATACAGTCACGAAGCTCAATACGTAGGGAATATGCATCCATAGATAATTGCTAACCTCTAGGATCGCTACTATCGCCTCATTATAGATACAGACAATGCGAAATAGTACCGGCACAGTCTATTGTTCCTAGTACCCTCAACAACTCAAGCTTCGTGACTGTATATACTAGACTGTGGTACTATCATCAAAATGCATCGATAAAAATAATGCAGTCTTTATATAGACATTACTACTATCTGAATTATTATGAAAATAAGTACTGTACTGACGCATAAAACGGAATCTAGATTTTTCAGGGAAATAGGCTCATACCCTCTCAGTTTCCTTGGTCACAGGATAGTAGTTATTGCCTTCCTCTTCTACGAACAGAGATTACGCTTGAAGCAATAGCCGAATTTTTATCATATTCAGTAGCTATGAATCAACTCAGCTATCAAGATTGCACAATAAACAAATACATAATTAACCTTAACATTACCAAGATATTTTAAATAAGATGCAGTATTTTGTGACCACTACAAAAATTGTTTAATTCTGAACTTTTTTTTAACACTTTAATCAACAAATACTATGTTCTATAATGAATGAAAAAAATTGAACAATTATTTAACATAACACTCTGAAAAATGTTACGCATCTCTTTCTTCATATCGATCCTCACATATTGAGAAATCGCAAGCTATCGTAATGGGACATAATCGTCTACGTAGCACTCTTGATAGTAGTATTATACCACATATAATATTAAATGGGTTTATTGTCAAATTTAGTGAAACAGTTAAAAATCTTGGCATTTTTATGGATAGCGATCTAAATTGGAAGTGTTACTGTTCTGAGATCGTCCATTCTTTTATGAGGGCAACACTTTTCATATTGCGAGCTATCATATAGGCAATGAGATTTAGATTATTTAGGCAGTTAAAACGTACAGGTGCTCCGTCATGCTGGAAGAACATGCCTACCCTTGCAGTGAAGGGAACCTCATGCAATAGCAGTGCTGTCCTCAGGCGATCTCAGAAAAGTGACACGAATTATTCCCTTGCACGCAGTCAATAGTGTCCTGCATAGTCATTTGTCATTCCTTCTAATTATCTTTAGACCTAAGGCTTGTTATGCATGACATTCGAACAGCTTCATTTCCAAACCCATTGAAAATTAGACACATGTTTTGTATGAATATTTTGACTCAGAATAGTCCATACTACTATCCCTTAAATTGTTTACTATTCCTTCTCAGTCGTTCCATATTATATACTTCTATTTTTCATTGCTAATTACTAGAGTCCTGCGTTTGGTTACCTGAAGCCTTCGTGAAACGCGCAACAGTGTAGGTATGTACGGAATATAGCGCAGCTTACACACTTCAGGTCCGATGTTCAGCGAAACATGTAAAAACAAAACAAAGCTAAACAGTTGAAAATGAGTGTTCGAATAGAAGAATTTGGTAGAGAGTATTTCATAAGGAAAGACGAAAACTTATTTTATCAGAAAGGAGGAGAAATTTTTCTTTTGAAACACTTAAAATGTTTACAGTCACTTGAAAGTAATGTATAGAAACATGTAAAACAAGTAGCAAGTGTAAATAATTGCGTTTTTATTGTGATTTATTGTATTATTGTAATTTTCACCATATTATATATATATATATATATATATATATATATATATATATATATATATATATATATATAGATTGTATCCAATTAAAACGTTCACGTGTAAAACAAGTAGGCCTATTCATCATAAATAATTTCTGTAATCTGACATTAGAGACGATAATACGTTGGGGCAAAAACAAAATAAAAACATTTCTAAATGAACAGAAGTTGAAACATCAGAGCCTAAATATGTTACATATTTCAATATTAACTCATTTTTAATTGTGAATATTCAAATTTCAATCCTTTCAATAAATGATCACACTATTTACTTCTAAACTCCTTTCTCCTTGATAAAAAAATTTATTTATTTATTTATTTTAAAAAGTGAAGTTTAAATACTCAAAACTCTGTAAATACGCGAAAAATAATGAGCATTGGTTTTTACTTTTTGGGTGAAAATATATTGTGAAACAAAAAAGTATGCCTATCTAGAATGTAGATGTTTTACTTATTGTAAGAATAAACTTCCGTTGTCCATAAAAGGTAAAGGCAACTCCACGACAGGTCAGGACGGCCAGAAGGTGGCGTGAGAGGATAAGGCTCCCACCTTTACAGACAATCGGCAAGTTAATGGCAGTAGGGGTGTCAATCCTACGTGCCCGCCGCTTTTAACCCCAAGGCAATGTCTCTGGTACTCATTTCTGTTAGAGACTGAGTAGACCCCAGGGCCGTAGTGCAGCTAAAAGGATTACACCAATGGAAAAATCCATGACGCCATCGGGAATCGGACCCGCGACCTTCCGGCTTTGTAGCGTTAAGCCTTGGTTTTTCTGAATCGACGCATGCGAGTGCGAGATGAGAGGTCCGCCTCGCAGAAATCCGGACTACAGGAGAGATAGTGAATGGTTTCTACAGAGTGTTTCAAAAATATGGGGCATAATTTCAGGTATGTATTTCCCACATGTAGACAATCAAAATAGTTCATTACAACATGTGTCCGGAAATGCTTTATTTCCGAGTTATGACCTTCACAACATTGAAATTCACCGGAACGTTTTTCTTTCCGCAGGTCGTTGCCGTCAAAGGAGACATTAAGAGGGCACTCTGACAGTTCATTCCGAGGCGAAGGTTACAT